>NC_058130.1:222341665-222417190 GCF_016433145.1 Gracilinanus agilis
TTTGTTTCAAAGGGAAATTTGAAGCAATAGGCAACAGGGCTTGGACAGATTAGTCCCTGCAAACAACTTGCCTTAATCTGTTGGGTTAGTTAGTTTATCACTAATGTTGTAATCCTCCACCTTTATGTATTTTTAATGGTTTTTTTTTATGTGTATCCTTTACTTCAAGGTTGTACAAACTGTTGAAAAGCTACCTTTTGTGTTTTCTGCATTGTTGCACTCTTCAAATGGCCCCTTTTTAATATGTTTGTTACCTTGTTACACACATTTTGTCTTTGGTGTCTACACTATTTTCCCCCTTAAATGTATTTTATTTGAAGGTTACCTGCTGTTGAATTTAATAAATTTGTTTACTTGATTATTGCCATTAATGCGGAACAATCAGTAAAGTTGTCATTTGGATTCTGAGCTTACAAAAATGAAGGTTGTGGGGGAAGAGCTAGCAGCAGTTTCCAATTTCAAGCATCTGTGGCATTGGTGTGTTGGGCTTTCCCAAAGGTCATAGATTTAGAGTGTGAAGGGACCTTAGAGGTTGTCTAGTAGTCCAGCTCCCTCATTTTTCAGAGGAGACCAAAACTCAGGCAAAGTGGCTTTACCAGTGTCATAGAAATTATAAGCGACAAATGGGATTTGAATTCACATCCTTTGACTCCAGATTCTGTTTTCTTCCCATTCATTGTCTTCGTTGTCCCATTGGTGGATTGACACAGGTTGCTACCCCTCACTGAATTGGTCTTAGAGAATTGTTATAAGTGGAAAATTCATGTCCCTCTGACGAGTTTGAAGGTGAGCCTCTCCAAATTTAGGTAGGCTGGTCCTCAAATGATTGTCACCAGGCTCATTCGTACTGGTAGCAATTCATATTTTTAATAAAATAGTCTTATTTTAGGGATGCCTTTTGGACTGATCCTTTTAGAATGAATGAAATCATTCTTAATCCTCACCATCCTGGCCAATCTGCTGTAGTTGCCTCGGTCACTTCTAGTGGGTGGTGCACTGATCTATGGGGTTTCATTCTTGGAACACTAGTCTTGGTGGGAGTGTGTATATTTCCTTCTCTTAGATCAGAGGTGTGAAACATTTCCAGGCCTGACTTGGCTTGAATCAGATTAAAATGTAATTGGGAAGTATTTAACAAAATAAAAATACAATAAAACATAGGTAACATTACATTTTAAGATCAAACCAATATGCTTCCTGCTGGGATCCTTATGAACGGATTAGTGGCCCCCATTTCTATTTGAGTTTGACACCAGTAGTCTGGTCTTCAGGGAAGGAAGGGAGAATAAAGAAAGTTCCCTTTGTTGAACTGTTAATGTGAAACAGATGAGTTTTAGGGGCTGAGGGGTGGCTATCTACCCTGCATAATGAACCCTGCTCTCCCCTAAATACTGTCTTCTCTGTATGGAGCACCATCTCTGCCTCATAAAACTGAAATGATAGTTTTAATGGGCTCTGTAGTTAGAAACTAAATTTTTTCTTTAGCCACAAGGTTGGCATTAGTATTTCCTAACATGAGAACATTATTAGTGGGCTGCTTTCTCCCCAAACAATCTTTGTTTCCCCCACGCCCCTTTGCATAACCCAAACTCAGCATCAACTAGAAATCTCTTATAGTTGCCCCCTAAAGATGTCACCTGGAAACTTATACATTTTTTTTCAGTTGGCTTTTATACTCCAATCTGTTTCATAACTCTGGCACTTCTGCTCCTATATTTGTGAATAACAGTTATAGAAACTCAAGGCCTCATTTCATGTTGAAGTGGCAAATACCACTTTGGGGCTTTGCCTAGCATAAATGGAGGTCATTTCAAGATTCATCAGGCTGCTGTACAGATTACTTAAAATTATAATTCACTTTAAATGGAGGGGCAGGGCAGGAAGGTAAGGGAGGAAGCAGTTACCTTTCTTGATTAGTAACTGGCCCTAATGGCATTAATAGGATGGAACACTGGACTTTTTTCAGTAGGAAATAGCCTGATGGGAAACCTTGGTTATCAGAAGTTTTCCACAGTAAATGGAAAGACTTCCTCTGTGTCTAGGAAGCTTTCCAAAGTGAATAGCTCAGTAGGCTCTGAACAGCTCCCACTAGGTCTAGGGTAAAAGAAGGCAAGAAGGGATCTGGTTTTGTCCTATATGTGATAAATCTCACATCTGTTCATGAGATTCAGGGATGAGACTGTCACAAGAATGTCTTCGTCTTTGATCCTTCTGTTATAATAAAGATCATAGGCTCATAGTGCTAGTATCAAAAGGGCTCTTTAAGATCCTTATTGTACAGGTGAGGAAACTGAGATAGAGGCATTAAGTAATGTGTCAAGAGGTCCAAGAACAGTCATAGCTGACAAACTAGTCAACTTCACAGCTGTATTACAAAGAACTTTTCCTATTGTTCTCATTTGATCCTATTACCACCCTCATGCCTTAGCTTAGTTAATACAGGTGTTATTCCCATTTTAATTGGGGTGGGGAAAAGCTTGAGGTATCCGACTTTGACCCTGATTTTGGTGCTGTGGTGGGAGCTTACCTCTTGCCTTTGTCAATCGACACACCCAGCCAATGGACCCCTAGTTATATGCTCCTTCACAGTGAGTGCTTTACCTATAATGCATCAGGTGATGGAGGTGCAGCCAACAGCGACCGCCTTGTTTACTGTTTGTGTTGAAGGATTGCCGTGGGGACCATGAGCTCATAGGTAACTCTGCCAGGTACTCGGGCAAATCGGCAGACCTCAGCAGACTTGGCCACTCTACCAATTTTGATGATAGTGGGCTGGGAGGGGAGAGGTTCTCCTCCTGAGATGCCAAAGAAAATTTCTCCAGCTGCATCTATCTCTTTACGTGCCCAAGGCCATATGCTAGACTTTGAAAACAACAACAAAAACCAACTCATTTGGCTTCTCTGGCCAAATTTGAGGAATATTTGTGCACAATGCCTCCAAAAGTTGTCTTCCCCACTTATATCACAGCTGCATTGGATAGGCCTGACTGCAGAGCCTTGGCTTTTTTGAATTGGCTTAAAGGGCGTGGGAGGGAAAAAGGAGCATAACTTGTTTGTGAATGGAATGTGCTTTTCTGAAGAGTCCAAGTGGCAGTTAGGGCTCTTAAAAAGCGGGAGCTACATAGAACAGGCTATAACATCCAGGGCCCAGGCTAGAAGGTCCAGGGCCAGGGATCTGATCAGTCCCTGTAGTTTTGAGATACAGGATTTCTGAGGTTTAGGATATCCTTTATCTTGGTAGATTACTGTACATAAATTACGACCACTGTTGATGCTGGAGGGGTGCAGAGGGGAAGAAGAGAGTGCTACAGAATGTATCCTTTACTGAATAACCAGATAAATTTGGGGCAAAGAAAGCTAGTCCCTGCCATATGAAAACAGGGAGGAAACTAATTCAGAAAGCTGAGACTTTGGTTCTAGTCTTAGCCCTGATACATTAGAAATGGGAGAAGCCTTTAGAGATTAGTAGCTAGAACAGTCATTTAGTAAAAAAAGTCCAGAAAAGCAGTGATTTGCCCAAGGGTCACACAGTTATGAGGTAGCAAATGGATGATTTAAACTTGGTTCTTCTGATTCCAAATCCAGTACTCTTTACTCTGCTCAGGCAAGTCATTTGATAATAATCACAATGATAATAAACAGAAGCTGACATTTCTATTGTGCTTTGTTTGCAAAGCTCTTTACCCACTTTTATTTGAACAGATGCTCACAACCCTAATAGGCAGGTACTATTATTTCATTTTATAGATGAAGAAACAGGCTCAGAGATTAAGGGACTTCTCCATGGTTATGCAGCAAAAGTGGAGCTAATCTGCCTTAGCTCTTCTTGACTTCCAAACCCAAGGCTCTGACTATGCCAGGCTGCCCCTTTAAACATCAATAAAATGAGCTGTAAAATGAGATTGCTGCTTTGAAACCATGATTCTGAGAGTGTATGAAAAAAAATCTGGGTTCTTACTTTCACTGGGGCCTCTACCTGCTACTGATCTCCAAATTCCTTGTCTCTCCTCTTTTTTTGAGTCTCTTTATACCCAGGAATCATGGAAGATGAAAACAGATTCCTTTCCCCATTCCTCAAAGTATCAAATTTTCCTCCTCTGAGGTTTTTGTTTTTTTCACAAGAAATTGTAAGCACTACAGAAGAAATTTGTAGGAATGGGGAAGAGACAAAGGTACCATAAGAGAAAGTGTAAGGTAACTGCTACAAAGGTTTTTAAAGGTTATTCCTAATTTGGAATACCAACTTTCTCTTCTCCAAGTCCATCTTTGATATAACTGCCAAATTGATACTTCTTAAACATAAGCCTGACATTACTCCCCTCCCCAAGATAGTTCAGTTGCTTCCAGAATAAAATACAAATTCCCTAGTTGACATTTAAATTCCTGCAAAGAGGCAATGATAATCTAGTGGAAAAGAACACTGGATCAAGAATTAGAAGCTCTGGGTTCAAAATCTGCCTCTTGCCACCTGTCTGACCTTGGCCAAGTCACTTAATCTCTGGTCCTTGGCTTCCTAATCTTCAAGTATATGGATCTTATAGTACAGCCCACTCACTCTTATTTCCCAATGTGGTTACATTCCTCCCTACTCAAAACCAGCTTGGTTGTTCTCCACACATTGTTCTGATATTTTTGTGTCTTGGCCTGAAATTCCCTTCCTTCTCATCACCTTTGAGATACTCAGCCATCCTTCACATATCACCTTCTACAAGAAGTCTTTCTTGATTTAAGAGTACTACCTTGCAAATGCAATGTCTGTATTTTTTGTATTCACTTAGGTGTTTACATGTTGTTTTCCACAAGTCTATTCTCAACTTGAGGGCGAGGGCAGTTTTTCTTTGTATCTCCACACCTGTCATGGTGACTTGTACATAGTAGGTGCATAACAAATAGTTGTCAAAATAACTGAGTCTCCTGCCTCCTCTCCCTTAGCTCTTTACCTCGAAGTTAAGGATGGTTGCTAAGTCTTTTGACACTTCTGTCCTCTGAAGTACTTTTCCCCTGATCCAAACTACAGGTCTAGGAACCTTGGGCCAGTACCTCTTTCTTGCAGTATTCCCAATTTGGGACCTAATGAGATAGATTTCTTACCATGACCACCTTGGTCATGGGCCTACTTAGATTTTCTTTTTCCCCTGCCCCCCAAAACAAGATGTCCCGATCTGGTCCCAGCTCTTCTGCCTTTGGGTTTTTTATTTCATCACATCCTTTCAGTGGGATACATCATACAGACTTTAGGCCTTTCCTCAGTTCTCATCAATCCTTATCTTTCTTGCCCTGTCTGCTCCATTTGACACTGCTGACCACCCTTCTCTCCAGGCTTCATGGCACTTCCCTTTCTTACCACCTGACTTGACTCCTCAGTATCCTTTGCTAGCTCATCACGTACCAACTGGCTTCTCTGAATATTCTTCACAGAACTGACCCCTTCTCTCTCTAATCCCCCTCACTCCTCCCATCCTTTCAGAATCCTTAGCTTAATGTAAAAAAGTGAGGCCACTCAACACATCCCTCCCCTCCCATTCTCATCTTTAAAGGCTTTGCCATCTTCTTCCACTCAGTTTCCTTGGCTCTGATAGGCAACCCTCCTGCCTGTCGAGGTCAACTCTCTACACGTTTACCTCCTCTCCTCTCTCTCTAGATTATTGCAATAGTCTTTGCAGTCAGTCTTATTGTCCCTTCTTTCTCCACTCTAGTCTTATCCTATACTGCAGCCAATATAATTTTCTATAGAGCTGACCCTATGACTCCCCTATTCATTCTACTTCATTGGCCATCCTAATGCCTGGAATGAACTTCATCTACCTCATAGTCAATTATCTTTAAGATGCAGCCCAAGCACCATCTTTTATGCTTAACTTTCCTCTTCCCTCCCATATTACTATATATTTATATTTATTCACTTTGTGCTATATATACTGACATATTTCCTTGTTGTCTTCATTTCAATGTTAAGCTCATTGTGAGCAGGGGGTTTCATTCTTTGTATTTGTATCTCCAGTTCCTAGGATAATTGCTAGGTGGCTTGGTGGATAGAGCACCAGGCCCATAGTTGAGAAGACCAGAGTTCAAATTTGGCCTCAGACACTTAGTTATGTGGTTCTAGGCAAGTCAATTAACCTCTGCCTGACTCAAATCTAAAATTGGGATGATAATAATAGTACCTAGCTCCCAGGGTTGCTGTGAGGACCAGATGAGTGTAAAGTGACTGGCACATAGTGCTTTATAAATGTTAGCTATTATAAATGGTCATGGATTGAATAAAAACATTTGTGCCTTCTATGTGCAAGGCATTATAGGAGTTCATTTCACTGGATTTCCAATTTAAAATATTAAGTAAACACTGATTTTTTTTTTTTTACTAGTTTGATGTGAACCTAAGAAAATTCCAGGAGGAAGATTATCAGGTTTTAGATCAAAGGTCTTAAATTTTTTTGTTTTTTGTTTTTTTTTTTGGCCAAACATCCCTGGAATTCTGGTTAAACCCACATGCCCCTTCTCAGAATGATTTTAAACACATAAAATATAATACAAAGGATTACAAAAGAAATCAAAAGTTAGTAAAAAAAAATGTAATTTTTTTCCATCCAAGTTCACATCCCTTTGAGGTCTGTGGATCCTCAGTTAAAAACATCTATATTAGATGGAGATACCTGCTAGTGAAGTGAAATATTGTAGCCCGAGTTCTCCTGGAGCCTGTAAATACTAAGATCTTAGGATTTCTCCCATGTCTGGAGATTCTTATTACCTAAAGATGGGGTTGTGCTGAGCTGGGACAGGATTGCAAAAGCATCTCCATAGCATAAGATGTCATGGATACAGACCTGGCCTCCATTTAATGCCTTCTTCAAAAGGCTTATGTAGTAAGTCTTTTGGATTTTTCCCCTTGGGATATATATCCAATTTCAGACAGGGGTTATAATAGGATTTCCTTTAAAGAAATCTGCCTTGTTGGGGCCAACCCCCTACATTTCTCCCATAAATTGAGAAATAACTGATGTTCAAAGTATTTGCCTGCTTTACCAATACCCCAACTTGTGCCACCCATGTGTATGCAACTGGCAGTTAAAGGTGGACCGATGATTCATTTTCTTGTTTTCCAGTGATGCTACAGAGTGGGAAATGGTAGCAGAAAGGAGTTGTCGGTCCTGGCTGGGGACCCACTAAAGTCCCTCTGGGGTGGCACTTTTCATATCATCGTCATTCATTGATATCAGTCCCAGGCCGGCTGATGATCCATGAACACTGCAACGAACAAGAAAAAAGGCAAGTTTTAGTCTGAAGGAAGCCTGATCTCAACTAGATGGCTCACCTGTAAGTTTTCAATAACTAAGGCCTTGTGGTATAAAAGGTGCAAACTTCTCTTGGCAAATTGGAGGCAGAGAAGGTGGGTTGGGTTATCTGGGTTCTGGAAGACTAATAGCTAAAGGATTGCTCTGTACACAGACACTCAATAAGGATTTTAAATATCATATTAAAGATGGAAAATGTGGGTAAACCTGACAGGTGGAATAAAGGGAAGACTGAGAAAAGAACTTATTGTTCAACCATGAGATGCAAAGTTTCTGAAAGCCACTGTGGAGGAAGAGTACACAGGATCCCAGGGGATAAAAGGATCAAGAGTACCAGCTGGAACTACAAAGGTCAGTGTCCAAAGCTAGAGCTGTCTGCCGGATGAGTGGGTGGGGAATGATGTTCCAGGTAGATCCAATTTCAGTTTTGTCTCTTCTGACCTGTGCACAATACAACTGGCCACCAAGAAAGCTCCATCTGAGTGAATGCTGAGAATTGTGGCTCTTTAACAGTTTGGTTCTAAGGTTGTGTTGGGTGGGGACAAGAAGACTATAATTAGCACCAAAGTGGGAAATGGAGAACAAGGGAAAGAGCAGAGTCATAGTGAAGATTTTGCTTTTCTAAAGCCAAAGGGAAATCTGGGCTATGGATAATCTGTGTTCACTCAGTTGTGGGTAGAAAGAACTGTTGCTGCTGCTGTTGGCTAGAAAGGCAAACTCAGCTCTGTTTAAAGCTGTCTGTCCTCAGGGGCTGAGTCCCCCAAATCACTTTGCTAACCAATCACCAATGATTACTGAATGCTGACTCTAGGCCAGGACTGGGCATAACCTTTAAAGTCTTTGAAAGCAGGGAAATGATTTTAAAATTGTGATTATTGTGATGTGGTGGAATGTTGTAGAATGTTTTCTCCAAGTCTGAAATGTAAAAAAGGTCAGACCAAATCAGGAAACAGATCTTCCCAAGTTGATAAACTAGTGGCCTAAGTCTGGTCAAGTCTCTGGGCACCATGTAGAAAATGGAAATAAGGTTCCTCTCTGCTCCTAGACCTATGATTCTAACATCCCATGGCAGCCAGAAAGGGCAGAAGAAGGCTGAAAATGGAAAGGGGAATGTTTCCTTAGGCAAATGGCTTAAATTTTTAGTCCCAACAAGGTTATTTAAGCTGAGAGCTTTGTTTTATGTAATTTTTGTACATTTTTGAAAATACCATCTTCCTCCTGTTCTTCCTTGATATCTGTAGCTTCTTTAAAGTATATCATCAGCCTAATTTAAAAAAACAGATTCTCTAACACTTAAGTTTCCACTATAATACGTGTGGTCTGAGCTCTAGTAGTCAAGCAATACAGCATATTTCCCATGGGGATCACAGCTGTAGAGACTAGAGGGACCTCAGAGGCAATTTAGTCCACCCTCTTCATTTTACATGTGAGTAAACAGAGACTCAAGGAAATTATATGACTTATCCAAGGTTACACAGACAGGGACAAAGGTGGGACTTGAAGCCAAATCCTTTGATTCTAAATACTGTGTCTTTTTCTGTTGTACTACAACAAAAATCTGAACCTTTCTACCAAGCAGGCCACAAAGAATCCTTATTCTCCCAGGCAAGAAAAGAAGGAGTTATAAGGGTTGAAGAGCTGAGGAATGACAGTTTATCCTTCCCAAACTTGAGCTGAGTGGCAGCTAGCTATCTGTGCACCACACCAACCAGGCTAGCTAGAGCTATAAGAGGTTTGGGTTCTCTACCCCGGCATGGAACATGGTGCACCTGGGACCACATAGAACTTGTCAAGATGACCAATAAAGTCCTAAAACTTGACCCTGGCAAACTTAGCTAGAAAAGAGAATGCTGAAATATGAATGAAGAAGAGAGGCAGCTGGCTGGCTCGGTGGATAAGAGAAATGGCCTGGAAATGGCAGGTCCTGGCTTCAACTCTGGCCTTAGACACTTCCTAACTAGTGACCTTGGGCAAGTCATTAATCTGAATTGCTCAGCACTTCTGCCTTGGAACTGATACTTAGTATTTGACTCTAAGACAGAAGGTAAAGGTTTAAAAATGAATGAAGAGGTCAAGAGGCTGACGGGCTAGAAGATGCTTTTAGAAATATGGGTTATGGAAGCTGACAGACTGCATCAAGTATAACTATCTGGATGGAGAAGGAATATTCAACAGGAAAACCTCCTTCCCTCTCCCTCTTTCATTCCCTCTCTCGCTCTCATTCCCTCTCCCTTTTTCTCTCCCTCCTCTTGTTCTTGGTCACTCACACAAAGCACTCCTGACTTACTGTGGGGAATGATGCTCTCTAGTGGCTAGAGTAAAAGGACTGATCTCATCTGGATTCCTGTTGCATCCTGCAGAGGCTGATGGTTCAGGAAGGAACCTCTGAGGCCACTGATTCTGGCCTTCTTCACTAAATAGGAATTCTTTCTAGTGTTCTCAACAGGTGGTCACCCAGCCTCTGATTAAAGACCTCCACTGTGAGGAAACTCACTAATTCCTGATGCTTGGGGGGGTAGGGGGTAAGGGTGTTCCCCCTTTGCCACTTTGAGATATATATATATAGATATAGACATAGATATATATATATAGATACATAGATATATATAGATATGGATATAGACATAGATATATAGATATATATAGATATAGACATATATATACATATATATATATATAAAGAACCTCTGTCTAGTCTGCTATGCAGGATCTGGGCCTTTATCTTTAGAGTGGAAATAAACTGTCTTTGAGTGCAAGAGGAAAACCCCCTTGATGCTGAGTTGGTTATAGAAGCTGAGCTCCTGTACTTTTTAAGCTCATTGTAACATGAGGTGAGCCTTCTTTCTTGGGGCAGAGAAAACACCACCCTCAAACCCAGTCACATGAGAACAGCTGATAAAGGATGATGGCAATCAGCTGCCAGAAAGAGAAATGAATTGGCATTAGGAGGCCAGAGGTATCTCTGCTAGGCTGAGGCTTTCTTGTTATTGCAGCCCCACCCCAGTGAGTCTCTCACCATGGCAAGCCTGATGAAAATCTCCTATGCTAGATCCTCTTCTTCAACATGGCCCCAAACATGGATATACCCCAAAGCTCTTCCCTGGACCCTCTTTTCTCCTTTGGGGATCACATCACCTGCCATGGATTTAATTGCTGTTTCTATGGAGATGTCTCCCAGCCCATTTGTTTCCTGAGCCCCAATTTTTTGCCTCCTGAACCTTTGCTGGTGGGATGTCCAGTAGTCCTTGGACATAGCCAAAGATGAACTCATCCGTAACTATCCTTCTGCTCAGCCAGGTTCACCACTTTGGCTTTATCCCTGACAGTGTTCTCTCCCCCAGCCCACATACCCAATCGATTGCTAAATCTTGTATTTACCTCCAAACATTTTTTCACATCCTTCTCTTTACTCAAAGGGCCCTCACCCTAGTTCTGGCCCTCATCACCTCTTGCCTAGACTCTCCCTGCCTCATGTCTCTCTTCTCTCCAAGTCATCCTCCACAGATAGTTCCCAGAATGATTTTCCTAAAATAAAATCTATGTCATTTCCCTATTTAATAAGTTCCCTGTTGCCTGTAGGACCAAATAGAAGCTCCTTCAAAACCAGGCTTCAGCCTCTCTTTCCAGATTTACCCCACCATAATCATGCCTCACTAGCCTTCTTGCTTTTCCCTCTCACACAACACTACCATCTCCCATCTCCTCAGCTTTGCACTGGCAGTCCCCCCCATGCCGAGAAAGCACTTTTTCTACCTTACCTCCACTGTTTAGAATCCCTTATGCCCTTCCAAGAGCCCAAGGGATGCCTTCTCCATGAAGCCTTTCCCAATTCCCTCATTAGTGCCTTGTTTATCCCACCTCCTCCCCACCAAATGTATTTGTATTTATTTTGTATGTACTTATTTATGTACTTCTTATCTCACTTGATACAATGTCAGCTTCTTGAGGGCAGGAGCTATTTCATTTTTTTGTTTTCAGTCCATAATTCACTCATGGCACACAGGAGACACTTGGTAAATAATGGACAGGTGAGTCAGTTGTGTCTTGACAGTTCATGAATCAAATGCGGTTTCCCAGACCTAGCCTCTATCCATTTACCTTTGCATTCCTGGCAGAAGGACGATGCACAGAGTGCTGGGTGGCAGCCTCTCATGGAGCTTCCTGACCCTCTCATCTAACCGACTCATGGCTATCTTCAATTCTTCTCCCTGTGGTGACTGGGCAAGCCCATCAGAAAGAGAGATAAGTTCTGGCACTTCCGGTGCCCTCATCTGGCTATTAAGTCTTTCCCCCAATGGCAAAAGAGGAAAAGAGATGGAGACACTGTATATGGGCAGAAGAACAAGGGTATTGGGTCATTGCCAAAGCTGAGAGGCTAAAACTAGAGCTGGGTCTATGAGGGTCTCTTATCTTCCTAACTAATTTAGGACTACTTTTTGGCCTGAATGTACCATAGACAATGACCTTGGCAAATAAGGATGGGAGAGAAACTAGCAGAAAATTAGCATGTATTCTTGATGGTGAAGCAGAGAGCACTGGACTAAAGCAAGAAGATTTAGGTCTTGGTCCTGGCAGTGCATCCTTCCATGAAATCCCTAAATCTCTTGGGTCTCAATTTCTTTATCTGTAAAATGATTAGGTGGACGAAGGGTCCTCTGGACTCTCGTTCTGTGACTTTTATGACTTTTACTCTGCAAAGCACAAGCTCTGGCTCCTTTTCACAAGCTGGTATCAACAACAGAGGTAATGAATAGAGGCACAAGAGGGAAGAGAAGACAATGGGGAAATTTGTGGCTCTGGTAGAGGGAGGCATCACGAGTGAGGACAGATGCTAGCACTGGAGAGTGAGAGAACATAGAGGGCCATTCTAGGATACAGAGCACTTAAGGGTAACTGAGCAAGACATCTATGACCTGACCTGGAGCATTCCAATTTAGCTGGGTTGTAGACATGCCCTCCCTCCACCCAAAGCTGTCTAAGCAGGAGAACACTAGGGATGTCAGTGACCTTATTTCCTGAGGGAGACTTTTCCTTTGGATCTAGTGGGACAACATCAGATACTTGTGGGCTTCTTGGATCAGGAGAGGAGTGACAGATCCACTCATGAAGGTGGTTGGGGGTCAGGGCTTTCCTGCACACCAGCTTCCAGTTGAGGCCAGTTGGGCCCTGTAGAATTTTCAGAGCACTTTGGGCACATTCAAAACTTCTAAATTCTGGAAGTAAAAACAGTACATGAATAGGTGCCCAGAAAGAAAGAGTCATTCCTTTACACTAAAATTCAGGTCAAACTTCATTATTATTAATTGATAATTAATTAGTATTGCTCTCTGCCTTCCATCTATTTGACCTTTTCTCCTCATTGGTACATCACCATTCATGTTCTTCTTTACTCCCTTCCCCAACATCCTCCTCTTCAGATCCCTGGCCCCCTCTACAGCCAAATGAAGTGAAACAGACTCACTCAGAAAGCAATACTTCTTGTGTTTTTTGCTTTGAGGATCCACAGGCAAGAAGATAGCTTCCAGACTGGGCAGAAGACTAAACTTCTGGGACATGTCCTCTTTAGTATAGCTTTCTTTCATTCCATTCACATAAATGGCACTTTCATTCTCAGGATCTGTTTCCAGGGTACTCACTATGGTGTCACAGTCCAGGGTGAGCTCTTGGACTGGCCTCTGCACCTGGAGTGTAAGAAGATGATGGCTAATGAATTTCACCTGGTCACTCATCAGGCCGAAGCAACAATCCAAGGTTGCCCATCTGACCCTCCTATTTTCTGTTTGGCTAGAAGAACCACATTTGGTTCTTTCCATCCAATCAGGAAGAGCCACTCAGAGCAAACTATTTAGGGCCCTGACAAGTAACAAGGATGACAAGAAAGGTACAGATTCAACCTGGTAATTAGTAATAACGACAGCTGGTATTTTCAAAGCACTTTCATTTGAGCCTTGTAATCTCTCTGTGAGGTAGACCTATAGTTAGTAATACCCGTATTTTATAGAAGAGGAAATTGAGATTCAGCTTAAATGACTGGGCCATGGTCCCTAAACTGGGAAGTACCAGCAAATAATAGGTGCTTAATAAATGCATATGGTATTAAGTTAAAACAGGTATTTGAGACTCCCAATCCAAAACACCACCCACTAGGACCATAGAAACTAACTGATCACAGTCTTCATTTCTGAAGAGGACTCTGCTACTTTTTTTTAAAACCCTTACTTCCGTCTTAGAACCAATACTGTGAATAGGTTCCAAGACAGAAGAGCGGTAAGGGCTAGGCAATGGGAGTTAAGTGACTTGCCCAGGGTCACATAGCTAGGAAGTATCTGAGGCTGGTCATTTCTAGGCCTGGTTCTCTATCCACAGAGCCACCCAGCCCTGTATGTTCTGTGTCTCTACACTTGGGCTGGCCCAGGGTTAATGAGCACCATGCCATCTAAGTCACTGTGGCACCTGCATTAGCAGTGTGCATTCTCCATAACAGGCTCTTAATGATGGCCTGAAGAATGCTTGCAGGTGGGAGGTCTTATTTCCTGTTCTGATTCAGCCGTTCTCAGAAGCTCCCCACCTTGATCCGAGACCCTTGGACACATGCACCATTCAAGGTCTCTATGGCCAGCTGGGCAGCTTCTAGCACTCCATAGTGGATGCAAAGATAGGGCTGCAAAAAGAAAAGAGAGATTCAGAATCAACTCTGCCTCTAGACTTCAAATGACCAGACTTCTACTTTTCACAGTAGAAATTGGGGAAGGATTCTAGGCAACAGCAATTAAGAACACTAAGGGTTCTTTTAATATACTATTATGGGCAGAGTTTGCTGGGTTTTCTGGCCTGCTTTTGATGGAATCTTCATACTCTACATTCTGGATCCTTATTTCTACCCAGGCATGAATGAAATCTGGGAAACTGAGTCATATTAACTAAATTTAACAAGACTGGATTTATAAGCCAGAATGCAAGTCTGCTAATCTTCAGTGGGAAATAAACCATGGCAGAAGAATTCCCTTTCTAGAGGGAAGCACATATCAGAACATTGTGCAAGGGCAGAGAATGGAGGTGGAGTAGGGAAAAAGAAAAATTGATATTGTCAAAAAGAAGTGAGATATCATGGTAATGGCTTTCTCCTATCTCATGCTACTTCTGTCTGTTGCCCAGCTTTCAGGGCTTCCTCTCTCTGTTCACTGAAACACTGATGATCCTGGGCTCTCCAACTATCATCCTTCAATATCCTTTATTTAATTTTTATTCTTAAAATATTTTTACCTTTCAGCTCAATTTATTTTTTACTAGTTGTTTGGTGGGCTAAAGTCACTGATACCAAGCACGAGCCCAGCCAATATCAGAGAGAGTCCATTCTGGGCTTGGGGATATAGGGGTGGAAATTGTCTACTAATATTGTAAAGGGGTTAAGGATTCATGTTGATGAAGCAGCAGTAGCCACAGAGATAAAAGCAAATATTTAAAACTAGGTGCTTAAAGCTAAAGAAGTTATATTTTAACCTTGTAGCTTCCCAAGATGGTAGAAGAGGCTTATATATGCCTGGCACATAGTAAGTGCTATATAAATGTTAGCCATTATTATTGTTGTTGTTATTTATGAATCATATCTTAGGGTGGATTATTTCTTTAAGGATTTTCACAGATGATCTGTGAATTTATGGATATGTAAATTCTTGTTATCCTAATTACTAAAGTCAATTCTTTTTCAGTTTTGGGATCTTAGGTCTCTTAACCTTTATCTCTTGGCCTGACAGGTCAGTACCGGAAAGGGTGTGTGGAACAGGGGAAAGAACATTACAATTAGAATTGTAAAGATGTGAATCTGAGTCCTGGCTCTGCCCTCTAGTGGATGTGTATGCAATTTCAAAGAATCTATCTGTTCTGTAAAATGGGGACAAGAAAACTGACATGACTTACACTTCATTGAATCATTATAAATACAAAATGAAATAATAGGTCTATAAAGGCCAAGCAAAAATAAAAGCAATATAGACTTGTATGCTATAAAAAAATTGTCAGGGGCCAGTGGTCCTGGATCAGTTAGTGTAATCCCTTAATCTTTGGTAATTGCTTTTTCTGCAGGTCTAGAGTTGCTATGAATGCCAACAAAAAGTAATATTCTTGGCTTTCTAAATATCTCTTCTTGGCTGTAGAGAGCCTTTCTTCCCAGTTCCCCAAATGTCATTGACTTTTGGCAATTATTCAACGTACTGTTTCTCTTTCCAGTGACAAAGGTACAGAGAGAGGGGCAAGGTAGTGTACTAGATAGAGCTGGACTCAACTGTCGCGTAGACCTGGGTTCAAATCTTACCTCCAACTCACACTGGCTATATGTATTCATTAATCTCTCAGATTATGCAAATTGCAGAGCAAAGTTCCAATCTCTATTGGCAGAGGAGTGTTTTATACCACTGAATCTATAGGTCTGATCCAAAAATCCAGGAAAATTAATACTTTTGTGTAGCAATCATAGTCTATTCTCAAGGCAGGGAAAATGTTGCTCTGAAATTTTTAAAATCTTTTTTATTTTTTCATTTTCTCTATAATAAATTTATAGAGTTAGAGCTAGATGGGACTTTAGAGGTATCCAGTTCAATCTAAACCCGAAAAAAGGTATTTTATAAGTGGTGATCTAGTTTTTGTTTAAATATTGTCCAGACAGGGAGGCACCTGCCCCTTCTTGAGGTGACCCATTCCACTTGTAGGTATTATTAATCTAATTGTAAGGAGGCAATTACATTCAGTGCTCCAAATGTGGTTTGCCTTGATGTCACAATAGGACCTTTTTTCAAAGCACGTAATAACAAAAAAAGTGCCCAAAATTCATCCCTTGAAGTCTAGCTACATTAAACTTGTATCCTTTCATCTTTGACATAGAGAAGAGAGAGGTGGAATCAAAAGTCTCTTTCACCAGGACTACTGCTTTTTATCTGTGAAAAGAAACCCAAGGTCATCTCCATTAGATGTTTCATTTTGTTGTTGTCCATCTGTCCCAGTAGTGGCTGAAGGACAATTTTGTTTGTGCTTTACCTCATCAGTTTCAAGAATGACTTCCATTGAATGGACAGGGCCAAAGCTTGCAAACAACTTCTTCAGAGGCTTGAGACAGAAATTTTCCCCAAATGGCCCTGCATATACTGTTGACATCTCTGCCCACTTGATTTTCATCTATAGAAAAGACAAAATACAAAACAAACCATAAAAACAAGGGGTCAAAGTATGGAAGCAGGAGTGCAGAGAACTAAGGCTCATAAAGTCACGCTCAGAAGATACACCTGGTTTTTTTGATGAGATCTCAGCACCAAGAGAGTTTGGTTCACTGAACCATGAGCCCATTACCTTTTGATGCATCTCAACAGTGAGGCTGTGGGGAAGAGGATGTGGGCACTGTGAAAACTGGATGATGCTGAAGGATGACAGGGGGACCTCTGCTTGGGCTTGCTCTAGAACCTGTAAGAAGGACAAAGCACTGAGAAGCAGGGAATGGGGGAAACGAGCCAAAGGCCCCAGACTATCATTCATCTGAAGTGAAACATCTGAGACTTTAAAAAGGAATGGCCCACGGTACCAGAGTGTAAAGAAGAGAAGAATTCTTTGGCTTATTTCCATTTCTCAAAAGAAAAAGCCCTGGGTGGAGAGTAATGGTCCGCCTATGTAGTCAGAATGGTCAGCATTGTTCTATTCAACAAGTTCTTTAACACATTTTCTGGGACAGCAGAACTAAAATAAATATACTGAAAGACCTGAGAGCTGACATGAAATCTTCCTTCATGTTATCTTGATTATCTTTCTTGGCCACATCACTGTTATTGTCATTGATGGAGTAAAAAGCTGCCTTTCTGACCACATACATAGAGGAAATATGGAAGAATAAATATGGTTTGGGGCTTTAAGGCTGCAAGGGTTGTTTGAATCCTGCCAGGCACGGACTGTGCAACCCTGGGCAAGTCACTTACTGTCTCTGATACTCAGTTTCCTCATTTGTCAAATAGCTGCACACCCTCCACAGTAGTGTCATAGGAATCAAATAACAGTCTACATAAAGCACTATCCTCCTCATTATGATAGACAAGGTGTTCTTGAGGAGGTTCTTAGTCCAGAAAGGCTATCCCTTACCTCCTCATCAGAAGTACACAGAATACTTCGGCAGAATCTGGAAGATGTAAATGTATTTCCACCTGCCTTCTGGGACAGGAAAAGGAGCTTCTGACCAGTCAAGTCCAAACACTCTAAAATACTGAGAGAAAGAGTGACAATGAAATGGGGAGGAAAGAAATGTCCCTATGAAGCCTTAATCAGATCCCAGTGATATGTATATGCTATTGCCTGTATCAAAATTCCTTCTAAAATATGAATTGACATTTATTTGCCATCTAGCTGATGTGACAAGGGATAAGACCTGATCATGAGGAACTGAGACTCCTGGGAAAAGAGCATTAACCAATCATGCTGCTGCAAGGCCAGTCTGGCCTCTCTTCACTTTTTCTTCTGTCTTTACACCAATGCATTTGAATATGTGACTTTCTGGATGGGACTTAATTTGGGAACAGCCACTGGATATCAATGGACACAGAGAAGTATATTTAAAAACATATACTGAGGGGCAGCTGGGTAGCTCAGTGGATTGAGAGTCAGGCCTAGAGACGGGAGGTCCTAGGTTCAAATCTGGCCTCAGACACTTCCCAGCTGTGTGACCCTGGGCAAGTCACTTGACCCCCATTGCCCACCCTTACTACTCTTCCACCAAGGAGCCAATACACAGAAGTTAAGGGCCTAAAAAAATAAACAAATTAATTAATTAAAAAAAAATATACTGAACTAACATTTTTACCTTGTGTTTTTACATGGCAGTATGCCTCCTTGCCTTAGAATGGAACCCTTTCTTGTAACAAAAGTAAAACAATTAAATAACATAATAGGGTCTGCTGTTATATAAACATTAAGTCCTTATAATCTCCCACCTCTCCACTGAGAAGATGGTGGAGATGGGTTTCAGGATCTGTCTTCTGAAGCCAAACTGATGATTATCATCAACACCCAGAGTTTGGCTTTCTTTTAGAATTCTTTTCATTTACATTATTGTAGTTATTGTGCCTGTCTTACTGGTTCTGCCCAATTCGTTCTGCATGAATCTTGATAATCTCTTAAGAAACTGTTTTCAGGAGGTAATGATAGGAGTACACTACAATAACTCCATTGGTTTAAGATTTAAAGCTGGAGATCATCTAGCTCAAACCCCTTATTTGGAGGAAATGGAGGGCGATAAAGGTCCCCAAGATCACAAAGCCTGTAAATAAGAGATTCGAGATGTGAACTTGCATCTAATTCCAAATCCAGAGCTCTTCACTTTTATTCAATGAACATGAATCTATTTGTTCTTCCTCCATTGGGAGAGGGGGGAAAAAAGAAAAAGAAACCCTTATGACCAATATGCATAATTAGGTAAAACAAATTCCCACACTGATCTGACCAAAATCACTTCCCTGCCAGAAGGCAGATGTAATGTTTTATTCATGGATCCTTTGGAATCAATGTCCTTTCTACTATAAAACCCTGCCTCCCAACATATTTGGAAACTACAAAGAGAAAAAGGTGATCTGCACCCTCATGCTACTTCCCATTTGCATAAGGATTGAAAATTTTACCCTGCATTCTTTTGCCACATAGCATCTGATGAAGCTTCTTTATTGGGTCCGCTGGGGCACAAGGACAATGTATTTCTCTGTTTTGGACTTGCCAACGATTGTTGAGAGTGAACTGCTGTATCTAGCTTCATCTCTGCAATCTTGAGGAAAGAAAGAGTAGGAAGTCCACCAGTTTCTTGGGTGTTTATTATAAAACAGTTTCCAGTTAGACAGCCTGCATTTTTTTTAAACAAAGAAGAAAAAAGAAAAGGTGGTGGTGGGAGTGGGGTGGGAGGGAGGGATGGGTAAAGCAAACTAGAAAGGTTCAATGGATGCCTTTCCTTTTTCAGATGCTGGCCTGACAACTCAACAGATGGTTTCTAATTTGCCTAGCCAGGGATGCCAATCTGTCACAAGAAGCGCATGCTGTTACATATGTAAAGGAAATGCCAACGAAGGTCTGAGTGAAAAATGATGCCAATTTTGGCTGGATCATTACTCTATAGTTAGTCATTTAAAATGTATTTTTGCACTGAATGTGCAACTGGGTCTCCAGGAGAGGAAACTGCTTCTCTTAGAAAACATAATAAAATCCTGAGCAGGCTCACTTTTATAGTGTCAGAAAGATAAACAAGTCTTATTTTTGCTTAATACCAGAAATGCCACTCTGTCCATTTTTAATATTTTAAAACTCTTCTGTTCTTGGGAATTATTAGATGAATTACAAATGTGTATTTAATCTAAAAAAATCTTCTGGATTCCCAAGCTCCCATTCTTAAAACTTTATTGGTATCTTTCATTTTTATATCATTCTTTGCTTCTGAATATGTACCTCCTTTTCCTGTGAGCCATCCCTTGAAATAAAAAAAAGGGGGGGGGGAGGGGAAGCAGTTCAGCAAGCCTGATAGGGTAGGCAACATTTCACACCCATAGTTGTACCTCTGTAAAGAAGGGAGGAAGGTGAATTTTCTCATCTCTCCTTGGTCATCATAATAACACATCATGGAATCTGGCCAAATCCTATTTTAAATACTGTTAGTTCTCATGCTGATAGTCTAAAAAGAAAGCATATCTAACTTGCACAGAGGTGCTGGTTGGTTTGGCAAGGAGTGAGATGGGGCAGAAAGAAGCCAGCTGTCTACAGAAAAGATGTCCCCACATGAAGAATGGAAAAGGTTTGTGTAGGTGCCTAACTATATGGATTAGAAACTCTCAAAAGTCTGGCCCTAGATGGAACACAAATATGTGGATTCTGCCAAATGCATTTATTTCTTACACAAGATGAAACATCTTTCATAACCTGGGATATATGTATATATATTTATTTATTAATTATGTATAATTATATAACCTACTTTCCAGGTCAGTCCTAGAAGAGCTTTCACCTTTTCTTGCTCAGTGGCTTCCATGCCACTGTCTGGGCAATTCAACTCTATACCACCCAACTGCTCCCTAAACTGACTACTGAGTGCCCTAGCTTCCTGTAAGACCTAAATAAAAATCCATTTCCTACATGAAGTCTTCTCCAACCCTTCTGAATTCTAGTTTCTTCCTCTGGTTATGTCTCCTCTTTATTCTCTATATAGCTTGCTTTGCATACATTTATTTATATGTTCTCTCCCTTATCAGATTATAAACTCCCTGAAGTCAAAGATTGTTTTTTGTCTTTTTTTGTATCCCCAATGCTTAGCATATAGCAGTTGCTTAATCAATGTTTATTATTAATTGACTTTTTGAGGGGAGAGACTGTCTTGCTTGCTTTTTTTTTCATTCACTGACTTTTATCAGTTTGGTTTTTACAGTATAAACATTTATATGTTACTCCCATTTCATGAAATCTCTATAACAAAGTAAAACAAATAATACAGTCACTTCATCTGAAAGTGTATGTAATATTTCATATATGTAACACCTCTCAGCTATTAAAAATTTTATTTTCTCTTCCTCCTACGAGGAATTTTTTTCTTTCCTGTAAACAAATATGTGTGGTTAAGCAAAACAAATTCCTTCAGTGGCTATATAAAAAATAAATATCTTGTGCCATACCCTAAATCCATTGTCTCTCTGAAACAGACAGCATGTCTCGTCATCAGTCTCCTAAAATCATGAATGGTCATTTTATTCATCTTTGTTCTTATAGTTTCCAAAGTGATGTCACTGTATAAATTGTTCTGATTTCATTCATTCTATTCTACATCACTTTCTAAAAGTAGCAGTGTCAGACCTTAAACTATAATACAAAGCAGTAATTAGTAAATAAATAATTTAGAACTGGTTAAAAAGTAGATTGATCAGTGGAACAGATGAGGTACACACTATACAGAAGCAAAGGCATTAAATAAGTACAAAGAATTCAGCTACCAGGATAAGGATTCACACTATTTGACAAAAATTGCTGGTTAGATTTAGATCAACACCATACACCATAAAAAAACTGAAACAAACACCTCCAAATGGTTATGTGACTTATATTTAGATAGTTACTTTACAAAGAAATTAAAGAATCATATAAAAAATTACTTATCAGATCCATGGCTAGAAGAAAGGATAGGAATAGATCAGTGATGGGCAAACTATGGCCCACGGGCCAGATGCGGCCCCCTGAAATGTTCTCTCCATTGTGCCACATTATTCCTAATCTGACAAATACAGTGAGTAGGATACAATACAATGAAACTTCCAAAGAGTTGCCTTAGAAACAGACTGACAAATGAGCATTTCCTTTTCTTTGGCCCCCTCTTTAAAAAGTTTGCCCATCATTAGAATAGAGAATCACAGGAATAAAGAATGGGAATAGTGATCACAGAAGATAAAAATGGGTAGTTTTGATTATATACAAAGTTTTTGGACATAAAAACCTAATGGAGATAAGAGTAAAAGGGAAACACTTAACTGGGGAAAAAAAACTTTGCAGAAAGTTTCTCTAATAAAGGTCTTATTTCCAAGATGTATAATGAACTGATTCAAAATGAAAGGAATAAGAAAGAGCCATTCTCTAACTGATAAATGGTCTAAGAATAAGAAAAGGCAGTTCTCAAAGGAAGAAACCGAGGTTATCTATAGCCAAATAAAAAAATGTTCCAAATCATTACTAATTAGAGAAATGCAAATTAAAGCAATTCTGAGCTTCTATCTCACACCTATCAGAATGGCAAGGATGACAAAAATGGAAAATGATAAAAGTTTCTGAGACTGTGGGAAAACAGACACAATGCACTGGTGAAAGACCTGGAGGCGAGTATAGTCATTCTGGAAAGAAATCTGGGATTATATATAAAAATTTACTAAGGGGCAGCTGGGTAGCTCAGTGGAGTGAGAGTCAGGCCTAGAGACAGGAGGTCCTAGGTTCAAAGCCGGCCTCAGCCACTTCCCAGCTGTGTGACTCTGGGCAAGTCACTTGACCCCCATTGCCCACCCTTACCACTCTTCCATCTATGAGACAATACACCGAAGTACAAGGGCTTAAAAAAAAAAAATTTACTAAAGCAGTGCCTGCCCTTTGGCCCAGCACTACCATTGCTAGCCTTATGCCCAAAAGGGATCAAGGAAAGGAAAGAAGTTCTTTACATATAAAATATATATAAAACACTGGAAACTAAGGGGATACCTATTAATTAAGGGCTAAGCTATGGTATATGAATGTAATGGAGTAACTATTATAACATGGAAGGGTTTGTATTATAATAATCTGCCAGTTGAATGTTTTATGTAATGTTTTAATAATGTTAGTAAATAAATGTGGATTTGGCTTTTTTCAGTGTAAAAAAAGTTGCAATAAATGAGGAAATAGATGATTTTGGAAAGATTTGAAATGGTGCAGGGTACAAAGTAGGCTGGATCATAAGAAGTATTTATAGTATAATTTCAATATAATAAAAAAGATGAGTTTTGAGAACTTTTGTAAGTTCCACAGTACTTGGCATGAATCAGCTCTTTTTTTTTCCCCTTTTTAAACCCTTACCTTCCATTTTAGAATTCCAAAAATTTAGAATTATAGATTCCAAAGCAGAAGAGCAGTTAAGGGTTAGGCAATGGTTGGGAGATGGGGGGTGGGGTGGGAGGGGAAAGGTCAAGTGACTTGTCCAGAGTTACACAGCTAGGAAGTATCTGAGATCAGATTTGAACCCAGGACCTCCCATCTCTAGGGCTGGCTCTCAATCCACTGAGCCACCTAGCTGCTCCTCATAGTCAGCTCTTAAGAAAGGCTTTACTATTATTTTGGGCAAAGGATCATGCTAAGAGCTGGGAGAAACACAAGGTTAAACAGGATCCTGCCTGCAAGGAATCTAGTGGTAGAAATAAGACAAGCACATAAATAACTACAACATGGAAGATGGTAAAAGTGATAGAAGTGTTCACACAGAGATCATTCCCAGACTCTGTAGGTTTATAGGGAGAGAGTATCAACCAAAACTTCCTCTCAGATAATAACTGAGCACAGCCAAAAGACAGAGAAAATTCTAGTCATACGGAAGAGTCAAGAAAGACTGTGATGCAATTAGGAATCAGAAATCTATTTTAGTTGGTGTGTAGAGGAAGTAGCTTGGACTCAGGGTTTTGAATGCTATGACCAGGAGTTTGGTTGTTATTCAGTGAGTAGTAGTAGACAGGAAAAGTTTTTCAACAATGGAGGAGTGACCATTAGGAAGAATTATCTGGTAATGATACTTTGGATGGACTGGGGGGAGAGATTGTAGAGAAAACTAGTAAGAAGAAACTCTTGTGATAGTTGGATGGTAGCAATACATATAGTTAAGGAGGGGACAGATGTGTTTCAATTCAACAATACTTAAGAACACATTATATAGGAAAGTTCTGTGAGTGACGTTAAAATGAACAAACAACGTTGAAAGACTTAACAGGATGGCTAGCCAAGATGATGAAGCAAATCTCTGATAAGAGCCTGATATCCAAGATATATAGGAAACAACCTCTACATACATATATACACACATATCCCACTTCCCACCTCACTGATCTCCACTGCCACCACCACCATATATATATATATATGGGAGGGGTCACTTTCCCCTCCCTTGGATCACTAAGTTCCACCTTCTTGTCCATTGTCCCTTTCCTACTCTTTGCCTGGGAGAGAGAATATAAAGGATGGATATATTAGGAAATTAAAGTGACAGAAAATTAAAACACATTTATACCAGTTAAAAAAAAACAGATGATTTTCAATTTTAGTTTGATCTAGTCACTCTAGTTTTAGAAAGCATTAGTATTAGTTAGGCTTAAAGTACTAACAGTGATATATCAGAGGAATCCAGAATACCAACTTCACTGTCCTCAGACCCATTTCTCACTTCCCAATGAGAGTGGGGTGCAGCCCCTTCCAGGATAAGGATTCCTGGGACTTTTAATCGCCTTGCAACTGCACACCCATAGGACCTCCACTTTTTTTCTACACACCCAGCATTTAAAATTCCTTTATATGCTGTCTCCCTCAACTGGAATGTAAACTCTTTGACTGGAGAGACTATCTTCTGCTATTTGTATTCTTGGTGCTTGGCATCTAATAATTGCTTACTAAATGATTTTTAATTAATTAATCCAACTAACACAAATTCATTAGACCAAAGGATGGTTAAGTGGTCAAAAGAACTGATCAAACAATTCTCAAAAGAAGTGAAACTTTTAACAATTATTGCTTCCAATAACTAGGGAAATGCAAACCAAAACAACTCAGAGGTTTCAGCTTACACCTAACAAATTGGCAAAGATAAGACATAATTTGGGGGGCTATGGGAAAAAAGGGCACACTAATACATTGGTGGTGAAATTGAACAATGTGCTAACCATTCTGGAAAGCAATTTGGAATTATTCTAAGAAAGTAACTAAAATGTCCATACCCTTTCACTCAGCAATCCCAGTGCTAGGTGTACATTCCTTGGAGACCAATGACAAAAAGAAAGGTCCTAAATATGCCAAAATATTTTTTGTAGAAGCACAAAGGAAACAAAGTAGTAGCAGTAGAAGAATTGGAAAGTAGAAATAAGGAACTAAAAATAAAGCAGTCACACTTTTTGTTGAGGTAAAGAATTAGAGAGACAGTAGATATCTACCAATTTAGAAATGGTTAAACACACTGCGAAGCATGAATGTAATGAATCGAATATGTGATGTAAGAAACCACAAATATACAAAATACAGAAAAGCATAGGAATTGATGCAAAGAGAAGTATAACTAGAAGAACAATATAAATGACAATGATGATGTAAATGGCAAGAACTCCCCAAAATCAAAACTGAATGCTACATAATTATTATATTCAACTCTGGCTCCAAAGCTGAGATATGGGAATACTCCTCCTTCCCCTTTTTCTAAAAGTAGGGGTCTATGGAAGTGGAACACTACCTAAAATTTCCTATCTGGTTGACATATGGGTAATGTTTGCTGAACTTTTTCTCCTCTTTTTGATAAAAGATGGCACTCTGGGAGAGAGGAGAGCAAGGAGGGATATATTGGGAAATTAAAGTGATGTAAAATCAAAACATGTGCATACCAATTTTTTCAAAAAGAGAGAATGATTTGCAACTTCAGCTTGATCTGGTCACTCTAGTTAAAAAAGGAAGTAAATATTAATTAGGCATAAAGTACTAAGTACTAACCTTCCGTGGGCCATGTTTGATAAAATATTGAGCCAGTTCAAGAGTTGCAATAGCATCTTCTGTGGAATCGTGGCCAACCCTGTCAGGGCACTGTATTTCCTTCCTAAAGGAAGTAAGAATAAAAGAAAGCTTATTAACTCAGAATCATAGGCTTACACTTGGCATATAAGGTTCATATCTGTGTAGTTTTATCTGGCTGATGCTTTTTCCTGTGTTTTCTGGCTGCATGTGGAATCTTAAGTGATTCAGATGAAATAACCAAAAAGGCCTATGTCTACAGCAGGAATGTCAACAGATGCTGCTTGTCACAGTTTAGGGGCTGAAAGGGGTAGGATTTTGAAATGTTTTATCAATTTTAATACTTTTTTTCACCCAACTCAATCACAGTTCAGTTCTTTGTTGTCTCCCCTAAAGGGTTCCCAAAAGATATGTGTGGTACTAAGCACAAGTTATAAAAAAATAATACAGAATGAATGGTATACATTTCCAATCCATTACATGAGGACAGAGCTGGGTTAGAGATATTAAATTTGAAGTCAAGCACATTTTACTTCTTAGGCACTATGGGATAGTGCAATGATGGGATGTTCCCCGTGGGCCAGATCCAGGCCATAGTTTGCCCATCATTGCCTTAAGCAATTCTCTAATCCAGGAGTTGGCAACCTTTTTGGCTGTGAGAGCCATAAACGCCACATTTTTTAAAATGTAATTTTGTGAGAGCCGTACAATGCTCACAGTGTGCGCTCCTGTAACAGTGCGCGTTCCTGTAATAGCACCTGAAAAAAAATTGACTTTATGGCTCCTGCAGAAAGAGCCATACGTTGCCGACCCCTGCTCTAATCACTAGGACCCCCACATCCAGAGGTAGTGATTAGGGAATTGCTTAAGGTAGTGATGGGCAAAATATGGCCTGGATCTGGCCCTCAGGGAATAGTTTGTCCAACACTGGTATAGTAAATAGAGTAACAGGTATGGATCAGGTAGGGAGTCAGGAAGACTTTGGTTCAGATTCTACCTCAGACCTTTACTAGTTCTGTAACCTAGGCAAGTCATTTAACGTCTATATGCCTCAGTTTCCTTATCTGTAAGATGAAGATAAAATTAGCACAAGGACTAAATAAAATAATAAATGTAAAACACTTTAAAAATGTTATAGAGTTCTAAATTTGAGCAACAATTACCACTAGAGATATACTGCCTTAATGAATGTAAAACAACTCAAACTCTAATAAACTTACCCTAAAACAGCCTTGGCTAAGAACTTGAGCTTAAACCTTCGTCCCAAATCTCTGACAAAAAGCAATGAAGTGTCAATAACATTGAGATGTATCATCTGTGGATGGAAAATAAAAACCTTATTTAACTTTGGAAAGCAATGGGGGTAAATGGAGGGGTCAGGGAAGTGAAAAAGGTACATAGGGACAGTATAAAGCAAAGGATGTAAAAGAAAAATTGAGTCCCAAAACAAGATACACACTTGTAAGGCTTTAAGGTCTGCATTTAAGGAATGGCCCACTAATACCGCATCCGGTGGGAGCAGCTTCTTTAACTTGACCTGGACATCTCTGAGTCTGGTTGTCACAGGTTTAAGAATCTTCCGTGTGATGCCTGAGAACCTTTCCATAAAAGTAAAAAGATGGAGGTCATAAGAGTAGCTGGATTCCATCCCCCTAGAACCCAACCCTGAAATATTTTCTGAGGAATGTATTATTACCATAGGAATTATACTTATAAAGAAGATTGTAAGACATTGTTTCTAATTAAAAACCTCTAAGAACGCTGCTTGTGAAGTTTTGCTTGTTTCAAATATTACATAATGGATACTCTTTTTTGAAAGCTATGGCTACCATCCTATCTCTCTGACTGTCTCTGTTCACTGTCTCTTCTATCCCTAAATGCAGGGTTCTTCCAAGGCTTGTTCTTGAGCCTCTGATATTCTTTATCTACAGTTTAAGCCTCAGCAATCCACCTATTCTTACAAGTACATCCTCAAAATAACAAGAATGTCTCATTGTCCACTTTCTTTTTAATAATACTATAATGGTTCCAAAATCAAGCACATCATGTGGCACCTGCTTAAGTACATTAATTCAGAATCTTGAAGACAGACACAAGTGTACTGATCCTAGATATTTTTTGGCAAAAATTTGTATTTTCTAACTGGCAATCTAAGCTTTAAGGTCAACTCAGGAACTCTATGCAATCTAATGAACTTCAAGCTCCCAGAAAAGAAATCTGGTTACATGGCACAACCAAATCCAATACTGGTTCCTCAAGAATGACTATTGCAAAGAAGTTAGCAATTTTCTGCTGGTTTAAGTTTACAAGAGGACTATAGGGAGAAAAGTGTTAGACATCTAAAAATGAGCCAAAGAACTTTTGGTAGAGAAATATAATTGACACAATGCAGTCCAAATTTCTTCCCTATGAAACTTTATATATCAGCAAAGAAAATAATTTAACTCCACAGATGCTCTAGGCCTCTTCCTATAAAATCTTCCATCAAGGAGGCGGAGCCAAGATAGCAGCTTAGTAGCAGCAAAAGCTGAAACCACTCTGACCATCCTTCTAAATCAATCTTTAAAAAGTGCCTCAAAATAATAGGAGTCAAGAGCCAACAGCAGGTCAGAGAGAGTATGCTCTTTTGCAGAAAAAAAAGTTGAAAGGTAGGCAGAGAGTTGATTTTCATAGGATAAGGGAGAACTGGAAGTAAAACTTCACACAGAGGAGCACTAACCCCACCAAATGCAACAGGGTCCAACCCTGGGCATAGACCAGCATAAGGATTCCAGGACCTTGCTTACACCAACAACAGAGTACCCCAATCTACCCCTTGATGTCCCAAGCCCTGGTACCAGACTACAGTGAGGCATAGGGCTTGGCCCTTTCAAGCCTGCACTACAGTGAAGCTCAAGCCCCAGGGGAAAGTAGCTAAGAGTGCTGAGGCCTGTAAGCCATCAGCAAAAGAGATATAGAATCAAAAGCTTTCAGAACTCCCAGTCCACAAGTAAAAAAAGGCTGGGAAAATGAGCAAACAGCAAAAGAAGCACCTAACCATAGAAAATTTCTTTGAAAACATATAACAAGGCACAGAGTTAATAGGGGACAGTAAGATCCAAACAACCACATGTAAAACTTCAAAGAAAAATGGCAATTGGCCTCAGGTGCTGGTAGAATTCAAAATGGAATTCAAAAACCAAGTAAGAGAGGTGGACGAAAAATGGGAAAAAGAAATAAAAATAATGCAAAAAAGAAAATAACAACTTAAAAAGCAAAATATGTCAATAGAAAGAGGCACAAAATTCTAATAGAAAAGGGATATCAAAAGGTCATGGAAGGAACTTATTCTTGAAAAATTAGAATTGGGCAAAGGGAAACTAATGATTTCATAAGACATCAAGAAAAAATAAAACGAAATAAAAAGAATAAAAAAATAGAAGATAGGAAATATCTCATTGAAAAAACTGACCTGGAAAACAGATCCAGGAGATACAATTTAAGAATTATTGGACTACCTGAAAATTATGATTAAAAAAGAAAAAAAGCCTAGATATCATATTATAAGAAATTATCAAAGAAAACTGCCCTGATGTTTTTTTTTTTTTAAACAAGAGAGTAAAATAGAAATTGAAAGAAACCACAGATCACTTCTTGTAATAAATCCCCAAATGACAACTCCTAGGAATATTAGTCAAGTTAAAGAACTCCCAGGCCAAGGAGAAAATACTATAAACACTCAGAAAGAAACAATTCAAATATCATAGAGTCCCAGTCAGGACTACATAGGTTCTGGGCAGCTTCCACATTGAAGGACTGGAAAGCTTGGAATATAATAATTCCGAAAGGTAAGAGAACTGGGTATACAACCGAAAATGACCTATCCATCAAAACAGACTATATTCTTTCAGGGGAAAATATAATCATTTAACAAAATAGAAGAGTTCCATCCATTCTTGAAGAAAAGACCAGACAAACAGAAAATCTGATGTCCAAATACAAAATTCAAGAGAAGCATAAGAAGGTAAATAAGAAAGAGAAAAAATTTAAGGGCTTCAATAAGGTCAAATTGTTTATATTCCTATATAGAAAGATGATATTTGTAACTCTTAAAAATTATTATCATTATCATAGTAATTAGAAGAAGTATACATAGATAGAGGATGTGGTCATAAGCGGTTTTAAATATGCCTATATATATATATATATATTTATTTATCTCCAACCCAAGGGGTGAAAAAGAAGATTGCACTAAGAGAAATGGGAAAAGAATAGTATATAATAAGGTAAATTATATCACATAAAGAAGTGTGGCTCAGAAAAAGAAGGTCAGATTAATTGAGGTACAGAATCCTATCTCACCCTGTAGAGAAGCAGAAAGGGTATGGTGGGGACGGGGAATAATATAAGGGAGGGGGTACTGGGGGGTGGGGGTTAAAAGACCCTATAGAAAAGTAGGAGAAAAATAAGAAGGGTGGTGGTAGAAAGGGGAATAGCATAAGGTAGGGAGAATGGAAACTGATTAAAAGCAAAATACTGGTATAGAGGAACAGAGTAAAAGGAGAAAGGGAAGGATTAAAAAAGGAAAACAAGATGGAGGGGAATACACAGATGGTAATCATAACTGTGAATATAAGTGGAATGACCTCATCCATGAAATGGAAGTGGATAACAGTGTATTAAAAACCAGAATTCTATCATGTTGATTACAAAAAACACATCTGAGGCAGGTAGACACATAGAGAAAAGGTAAAGAGCTGGAGAAGAATCTATTGGGCTTTACCTGAGACAAAAAAGTAGGAGTATGGGGGAAGGTGGGTTACTCAGTGGATTGAGTCAGGGCTAAAGACAGGAGGTTGTAGGATCAAATCTGGTCTCAGATACTTCCTAGTTGTATGATCTTGGGCAAGTCACTTAACCGCCACTGCCTAGCCCTTATCACTCTTCTGCCTACATACTATTGATTCTAAGGTAGAAGTAAGGTTAAAAAAAAAATTAGTAGTAATCATGATGTCAGATAAAGCTAAAGTAAAAACAGGTTGGATTAAAAGAAATAAGGAAGGTAATTACATCTTGAAAAAAGGCAGTACACACAATGAAGTAATCAGTTCTTAACATATATGCAACAAATGGCATAGCAGCCAGATTTTTAAAGGAGAAACTAAAGGAGCTTAAAGAGGAAATAGACAGTAAAACTATATTAAGGGGAGAGCTCAACCTTCCCCTATCAAAACTGGATAAATCTAACAAAAACAAAACAAAAAGAAGTAAAAGAAGTGAATGAGATTTTAGAAGTTAGATTTAATATGGAGAAAACTGAATAGGGATAAAAAGGAATATACCTTCTTTTCAGCAGCATGTGATATATATATATACAAAAACTGACCATGTACTAGAGCATAAAAACTTCACAACCAAATGCAGAAAAGCAGAAATAATAAAGGCAACTTTTTCAGATCATAATGCAATAAAAATGATAATCAATAAGGGTCCATAGAAAGGCAAATTAAAAATTAATTGGAAACTAATCTAATTCTTCAAAACAGGTGGGTCAAAGAACAAATTATAGAAACAATCACTGATTTCATTAAAGAGAATGACAGTGAGGATACAATATATCAACATTTATGGGAAATAAAGTAATAATCAGGGGAAAATTTATATTCCTCAATGCTTGTATCAATAAAAGAGAGAAGAAGCAGATCAATGAACTGGGCATGCAACTGAAAAAAGAACAAGACTAAATTGGAAATCCTAAAAAATCAAAGGAGAAATTAAGATCATTGAAAGTAAAAGAACTATTGAGCTAATAAATAAGACTAGGAGTTGGTCCTATTAAAAAAAACAAATAAAATAAAGTATTGGTTAATTTGATTTAAAAAAAGGAAAGAAAAGAATCAAATTACCATATCAGAAATGAAAAGGATTATTTTTTACCTCCAGTGAAGAGGAATTTATTTTATTTTTAAAATTTATTTATTTTAAAGTATTTTTCCAAGATTACATGATTCATGTTCTCTCCTTCCCCTTTTCCCTCCCGCCTCCTGGAGCTGATAAGCAATTCCACTCAGTTATACATGTATTATCACTCAATACCTATTTCCACATTATTCATATTTGTAATAGAGTAGTCTTTTAAAACTAAAACCCCAAATCCTATACCTATATAAACCTATATAAACAAGTAATAAATCATGTTTCCCTTCTGTGTTTCTACTCCCACAGTTCTTTCTCTCAATGTGGATAGCATTATTTCTCATAAGTCCCTCAGGATTGTCCTGGATCATTGCATTGCTATTAGTAGCAAAGCCTATTACATTTGATCATCCATAATGTTTCAGTTACTGTATACAATGTTTTCCTGGTTCTGCTTATTAGTGAAGAGGAAATTAAAGCAATCATTAGGAGCTATTTTGCTCAATTACATGATAATAAATCTGAAAACCTAGGTGAAATGGATGAATATTTTACAAAAATATAAATTCCCTAAATTAACAAAAGAAATAGATTATTTCTTAATTAAATCTTAAATTATCCCATTTTTTAAAAAAAGCTTAAAGCTTAAATTATCCCATATTAAAAAAAGAAATTGAACAAGCCAACCAATGAACTCCCTAAGAAAAACCTCCCAGGGCCAGAGGGATTCACAAGTGGATTCTATCAAACATTTAAAGAACAATTAATCCCAATACTATACAAACTATTTGGCAAAATAAGCAAAGAAAGAGTCCTACCAAATTCTTTTTATGACACAAATATGGTGTTGATACCTAAGCCAGGAAGACCAAAAACAGAGAAAGAAAACAACAGAACAATTTCTTTAATGAACATAAATGCAAAAATCTTAAATAAAATATTAGCAAAGACAACAGGAAGTCATCACAAGGATTATTCACTATGAACCAGGTGGGATTTATACCAGGAATGCAAGGCTGGTTTAACATTAGGAAAGCTATCAGCATAACTGACCATATCAATAATCAAACTAACAGAAATCATATGATTATCTCAATAGATACAGAAAAAGCTTTTGAAAAAATACAAAACCCTTTCCTAATGAAAACACTAGAAAGCATAGGAATAAAAGAGCCTTTCCCTAAAATAATAAAGTATTATTAATTTAAAATTATCAGCAAGTATCATCTGCAATGGTGATAAGCCTTTCCAATAAGATCAGGAGTGAAGAAAGGATGCCCATTATCACCTATATTATTTAATATTGTACCAGAAATACTAGCTTTAGCAATTATAGAAGAAAAAGAAATTGAAGGAATTAAAGCAGGCAATGAGGAAACTATCACTTTTTGCAGATAATGCTATACTTAGAGAATCCCAGAAAATCAACTTAAAAACTAGTTGAAATAATTAATAATACTAGCAAAGTTGCTAATAATAATTATACTAGCAATACTAGCAAAGTTGCTAATTAATACCAGCAAAGATACAAAATAAACCCACATAAATTATTTCCAAGAAAGTCCAGCAGCAAGAGTTAGAAAGAAATTTCACTTAAATCACTCAGACCAGTGATAGCAAACATTTTAGAGAGTGTGTCCCCACACCCTGAGACCACATGCCATGCTCTGCCACCCTACTCTGTGCCAGCTACATGTCCTTCCCCCCCAACCCCCAGGGGAAGAAGAAAGTGCTTCCATTGAGCTGTTGGGCAGAGGTCGGGGGAAGTGAAAAAAATGTCCTCAACACAGATGAAAAGGAGGAAGGGAAGAGCCAGAGCACTCAGCTCCCCTCCAGCTCTGCCACCTATGAGCTACCCACCTTACCCTCTGTGAACTCTCATTGGGCTGCTGGGTAGAGGGGCTGGGGATATAAAAAAAAATGCTATCTGGCATGGTGGAGAGGGGAAGGGGAGCAGCTCCGCCTGAGTCCCTCTATCCTTCTAGTAATGAATTCTTGGGGAGGGTGGCAGCACAGCAAGTGCCCACAGAGATCATTGGCATGCATGCCATAGGTTCACCATCACAGCTCTAGACAATAAAAAATACTTGGGAATCTACTTTCCAAGACAAATGCAGGAATTATATAAACACAACTACAAAAAACTTTTCACATAAATAGTTAGATCTAAACAACTGGAAAAACATTAATTGCTCAAGGGTGGCCCGAGTCAAGATAATAGAAATGATAATCCTATCTAAATTTATTTACTTATTCAATGCCACACCAATCAAATTACCAAAAAAAAATTTTATAGAATTAGAAAAACAACAAATTTGATATGGAAGAACAAAAGATCAAGAATATCAAGGTAATTCATGAAAAAAACAAAGGTGAAGAATGATGGCCTAGGAGAACCAGATCTTAAACTGTACCATAAAGCAGTGATTATAAAACAATCTGATACTGGCTAAGAGATAGAGGGTGGATCAATGGAATAGTATTTGATAAAACCAAAGTTCCCAGCTTTTGGAATAAGAACTTAATATTTGACAAAATTTTGGGGGAAAATTGGAAAACAGTATGGCACAAATTAGGTTTGAATCACCATCTCACACCCTATACTGAGATAAGGTCAAAATGGGTATGATTTAAACATAAAGAGTGATATTATAAGTAAATCAGGGAAATGTAGACTACTTTACCTGTCAGATCTATAAAGAAGGGGAGAATTTATGACCAAACAAAAGATAAAGAACATTACAAGATGTAAAATAATTTTTATTATATTAAGTTAAAAGTTTCTGTACAAACAAAACTAACACAGTGAAGATTAGAAGGGAAACAACAATTGTGAAAAAATTTTATAACAAATTTCTCTAATAAAGGTCTCATTTATCAAATATATAAAGAACTAAGTCAAATTTATTAAGAATTGAAGTCCAATGGTCAAAGGATATGAACAGGCAGTTTTCAGATGAAGAAATCAAAACTATCAATAATCATATGAAAAAATGTTCTAAATCACTCTTGATCAAAGAAATGCACATTTAAAACAACTCTGCTAAAAAAAACAAATTTAATGGAATGACCTCCAGGAATTGACACAATTGAATGTAATGGACTTCTCTACTAGCAGCAATGCAATGATCCAAGACATTTCTGAGGGACTTATGAGAAAGAACACTATCTACATTCAGAGAAAGAAACACAGAAGAAACACAGAAGAAAAACAACTGCCTGATCCACATGGGTCGATGGGGATATGATTGGGAATGTAGACTCTAAACAATCATCCTAGTGCAGATATCAATAATATGGAAATAGGTCTTGATCAATGGCACATGTAAAACCCAGTGGAATCGTGCATTGGCTACGGAACAGGGGTGGGAGGAGGGGAGAGAAAGAACATGAATCATGTAACTATGGAAAATTTTTCTTAATCAATTAAATAAAATTTAAAAAATATATATATATATATGAAGCAAATTTAAAACAACCACCTCATATAAAATAGATTGGCCAATATGACAGTAAAGGAAAATGATATTAGTGGGGATGTGGCAAAATTGGGACACTAATGCCTTGCTGGTGGAGATGTGAACTGATCCAACCATTGTGGAGTTTGGAACTATTCCCAAAGGGCTCTAAAACTGTGCATACCACTACTAGGTCCGTATCCTCGAGAGATTAAAAAAAATGGGAAAGGACTTGCTTATACAACAATATTTATAACTGCTCTTTATGTGGTGGCAAAGAACTGGAAACTAAAGGGATGCCTCTCAATTGGGGAATGGCTGAACAAATTGTGGTATATGATGGTAATGGAACACTACTCTGTTATAAGGAATGATGAACAGGATGATTTCAGAAAGAGCTGGAAAGACCTACATGAACCGATGCAGAGTGAAATAAAGCAGAACTAGGAAAACATTGTACACAGTAACAGCAATATTGCGGAATGATCAAATGTGATAGATTTAGCTACTAACAGCAATATAATGATCCAGGACAATTTTGAGGGATTTATGAAAAGAATGCTATCCACCTCCAGAGAAAGAACTGTTGGAGTAGGAATGCAAGTAAAGGCATATGATTTATCACTTGTTTATTTGGGTATATGTTTGGGGGATTTTGGTTTCATAAGATTATTCACTTACAAAGATGAATATGGAAATATGTTTTGCATGATAATACATATGTAACCCAGATTGAATTGCTTGCCAGCTCCAGGAAGGGGAAGGGGAAAAGGGAGGGAAATAATTTGGATCATATAACTTTGGAAAACTTATGTGGAAATTTGTTATTAAAATAAAATATAAAATAAAATAAAATAAAATAAAATAAAATAAAATAAAATAAAATAAACCTTCCATCAATTCCAATCTGACCTAAGTTGGGAAAAGCTACTAGTCAAGTTGCAATTATTCACCTGGTGAGGTAGTTCAGAATCTTGTTGTCAGGTTTGACGAGTTCGTCCATGACACAGCGACCTTCTGCATCAACCAATGAGACTCGGGTGAGTTCATTCCCATTTGGTGTAAGGCACTGAAAAACAGGACACTGGTTACTGTTCCCATGTGGTCCACTGTTTCTTCCTTTCTAATTATGACAACCTAGTCTGCTTACTTTTTGGGTACCAAGGTGAGAAAAGTCAAATCAAGGAAGAGTTTCTGAAAATTATATTTGTGAAAGTCAGCATGATACAACTTCATTGAAAAGGTTGTGCTGGAGGAAAAATAGGAAAGCAGAGATGCTATCTCCCTGAATACCAGAGAAAGAGATGCCTGGTGTGTATCCTCTGAAAAAGGATAAAAAGAAATAAATATGCCTTTTGTGGTTATTTGTAAATAATTCAGATGTGTAGCTGAATGTCTATTGAAAACTAGCACTACAGTTTTTTGTTTGTTTTTAAGTATTAGCATTAGTAGTCGCTTACAATAGCCCCAAGAGGTAGGTAGTATAAAATATTAATATTCTTACCTATAAAAGGAAAAAAATGGGGTTTTTAAACTTGTCCAGGGTCATATAACCAATAAATTGTGATATCATGACTCTGAGTTTCAAGACTTGAATTTACCAGGCTGTAATCTTCATATTTCTGTTTCCCACATGGCTTTTGAAAACCTAATGTTTTGCATTAAACCCAAAACACTGAAAAAGCTTTGCTTCATTCTACAATGAATAAAACCCTGTCCTTTGGGAGGACAATATCTATTTCTTCTTTTCTTTTCTTTTTAAATATTTTTCCATGTTTACACGATTTTTTTCCTCTCCCTTCTTTTCTTCCCCCTCCCCCCTCCCAGAGCTGACAAGCAATTCCACTGGGTTGTACAAATAGACAACATCTATTTCTGAATACCCATTATAGCAAGAAGATTCATCTCATACCATTTCACAGTCTAGGCCAAAAAGGGGACTGCTGTCGCTGACTGGACCAACACATTCAGTGGGAACAAAGTTTTTACAGGTAGCTAACCCTGGAGATAAAACAAAAAAACATATTTGTACAAAAAAACCCCAAAAAACAGAGACAATGATATTCAATTGTCTAGGAAAGGTATATGGAATTTAGTGAGGAAAAGTGGACCCTGTGCACTATCAATGGTGATACCCTTAGACCTCAAAAAGGTCACCTTAAGCTTAAGCCCATTATGGCATTCTATCTGACTTCTCTCCTGCAACATTTTGGCCATAAAAATATCATATATTTACTCTTGGAATAAAACAAACAATGGGATTTTGGGGAAAGTCTGACCATCCTTTAAAAACATCAACCAAAAGCATAAACATTCTCTTTAAGAAAATATTGGACTAGTATAAAGTCTTTGACCACTGTCATCTGTCATCACAGTGAATTTTTATGCTGCTATTCACAGAAAAGGAACAGTTCATAAAAGTACTTCTCAAGAAGAAAAGGGGATTTAACACAGACTGAATAGGGTTAAAACCATGGAAAAAATGCTTAGTTTAACTTTGTTCCATGTCCTTACAGACTTAGCCTTCACATTCCATTAAAGTGTCACTATCATTATTAAACAATAATAGGTGGAGATGGGCTCTATTGACAGTGGCCAAGGAAATCAAACATCAGTGTTCCACTTTTAAAATAATTTTCTCATCTCTCTATCCACCATATCAATTATAATCTCAACCAACCTTGGAGTGGAAAGTCAAATTTTTTCATCTCTTCTTTGGTCAATAGGCATCTGACCAAACCTACTTTGTCATATCCATATTTTTGAATGATGGGATCATTGTGCAAGTCTGTGATGGCTTGTGGATTGGCAAGAGGAGATGATGACACTGAAACAAGTAAGTCCAGAGTAGATGTGTTAAAATGTGCTTTTAACAGATTCTCCCCAACTGCATATCTTTATTGTGGAGCCTATTAGAGCTCTTTAAAAAGAATTTTCTTATTACTTTAGTGAAGGATATAAGGCTATACCTACTTCCCTGGTTTAGGGGCCATCCTAATGAGAAAACTGCCTCCACCAATTCAAGCTGGCACCTTCCCAGTAACTTAAAGAGTTTTGAAGAGTTGTCTAGAATACTGAGAAATTAAATGACTTGCTCAGGGCCACAAAAATTCTGTGTGTCAGGCATCAGGCATGGACCCAGGCTTTCTTGGCTCTAAAGTCTCCATCCATGAGACAAGTGGTGTCAAACTCAAATGGAAATGGGTCCCTGTGGACTGCATGTTGCCTTAGAAAAACATGAGTTAACATTATCCATGTTGTATTGTATTTTATTTTGTAAAAAATTTCCCAATTATATTTTAATATGGTTTTGGCAGCACTCAAAGTTTTTGTGCTTTCCTGGACCATGACTCTTTACCATACCTGGAAGCAAATCGTTCCAGGCATGGGGGACAGTTAGAGAAAATGTCCAAGAACAAGAGATGGTGTGTCTTGTTTGTGGAACAGTCAGGAGGCTACTGTCACTGGCCTGAAGAGTATGTCAGGGAGTAAGGTATAAAAAGAGTAAAAATTTAGCAGAGGGCCAGGTTATAAGGGACTTTGAATACCAATATAAGGAGTTTGTATTTGATCCTCGTGGTGAAAGGGAGCCATTGAGGTTTATTGAATAGGGTAGTAACATGACTGGGCCTGTGTTTTAGGTAAAATCATATAAGTGGCTAAATGGAAGATGGATTGGAGTGGGGAGAAACTTGAGAGCAATTAGAAGGCTACTGACATATTAGTCATTACAGCACCTCAGGTGATAAGGGCCTGCACCAGAGTGATAGCATTGTCAAAAAAGAGAAGGGAATGTATATGAGATGACAGGAAGGCAAAATTGACAGGGTTTGGTAATGGATTAAATATTGGAGGCAAGGGAGAGAAGAGTTGAGGATGACACCTAGGAAGACTTGAATGAACTGAACCAGAGTGAGGAGAACCAAGAGAACACAATGTAATAAAAACACTGAAAAAACAAACAATTTTGAAAGAACTCTAATCAATGCAATGACCAATCCATAATTCCAGAGAACTGATGAGGCAAGGTACACATCTCCTGACAAAGAGGAACTAGGACTCATGTTGTAGAAGGAGACAAACATATATTTTCAGATACAGTGAATGTAGGAATTTATTTTGCTTTACTGTTATTGTTATAAAGATTTTGTTACTTTTATTTCAATTTTTTTTGGGGGGGCAGACAGAGTAAGGAGAGGAGAGCTAGGGAAAGGGCTCCTTCAAAAAGAGAAAGAAAAAGAAAAATGGATCAATTAAATATTTTTTAAGACAAAAAAATTGATAAAAGGAATCACAGACAAGTAGACAGCTTTGAAAGTGATATTGACTTTATTGCATATTTAAAGAGAAAAGCAAACAATATTTAATAAAGATTCAGTTTCAGGTATAACTCTATTCTGAGTATACAAAAATACTCATTTTAGTTGACTTTTTTTTTTTTAATTGGAGGGAAAAGCAAACTGAAAAGGTCTCAAAGTTCAACATAAATGTGTATAAGTAAACCAGTTAGGTCATTAAAAAGTCAGTTTTTAGAAAGGACACTTGTATTGAGAAAAGCATTTTAAAAAGAGTGACCTGAATATGACTGTTGGCAGAAGATGTCAGTGGAGAAGAGGTTATATAGCAGAAAGAAGATAATGGAGGGAACCAGGTCCAGAGATAGTGGGAAGGGATCATTACGTAAAATGGCATTTACAAATTGTCTAAGTGCTTTTAGTTCATAGAATTGTTATCTAAAATGTTTAACACAAATATATTCATAACATCCTTTTGAAGGAGCAAATCACTGACCAGATCTATATCTCTACCTTGCATGGTACTGGGTGTAGGCAGGATTCTTTCTTCTTTATTTCCATTAGGCTGTTCCCCAATGACATCTGCTAGAAAATTGGCTGATGGAGCAGGCAAACGGAATCTCTGTGCAAAAATGAGTAAATGAATATTTTTTCACTAACGTCCCTGAAAAGGTAATGAGGTAATACCACATAAATAACAAATAAAATGTGTTTGTTAAAATTAGGTAGCTTTTAAAAACCGAAATTCCTGGGCTCTCAGTATTCATGCACCCTTGCTTCCTTCCTTAGATATGACTTATCTGAGACCAGTCCAATTTAACTGATCCAGGAGTTCTATGCTTTGATAAATGTCTATGAATCATTTTTCTTAATTTCAATTGAACAAACATTTAATAAGTATATAGCCATATGCCAGGCAGCATACTAGGCAAAGACAAAACAAGATGTAGTCCCTGCCCTCAAGGACATTTATGATCAAAGGAAGGAGAGGGAAGATATCCAAATAATACAAGATTTGTAAGGCCAAAGGAAAGATTTAGAAAAAGTATTCTAAGAAAAGTAGTAGGAGGAAAAGATTCCCCTTGAAGGAAATTAGGGAAAACTGGGAAATAATTGGCACTTAAACTGGGACTAGAAGGAGAGTAGGCTGTCAACAAGTGAAAATAAAAGAGGGAATGTGTACATTCTAGGCCAATGGGAGGGCAGAAGACAACAGGGGAGAATGAGGAATAGTTAGCAAGACAGTTTGGCCAAAACATTGAATGAATAAGAGGCTGGAGTAGTATAAAACACTAAAAGGCTGGAATGATTGAGAGGACTCATATTATAGAGGGTCTTAAAAAGCTAGCTATACATTTTACATTCTATCACTTAGGCAGCTGGGAGCCTCTCAAGGGTTTTTGAGCACTGAGGGGCATCACCAGACACTTCTGTATTATTGGAAAAGTATTCATCAACTATGTGATGGATGGGCAAAGGAAAAGCCTGCAGGCAAGAACTCTAAGAAGGCTATTACACAGTACAAAGATGATAAGGACCTAAAAACTGTTTTCATGGATTAATCAGGCCTCTTCCAAACTACTTTATCACATGTATTCTCATGTATAGCTCATGTATTAACATGAAGATGTGCAAAACCTTTAAGTTTTAAAGGAAAGCTTCAGTTTGGAGGAGCAAGTCAAGGCTCAGTATGAACTAGAAGTCTGGACAATCACTATGTAATTCAGTTAAGCCTTTTCACATTATATTTCCAAAATAAATGTATTTTAAAAAACTATTTTGAATATATTTTTAATTGACTTAGCTGTTTATATGTTGAAAATGTAAGTTCCTTTAAGCCAAAGACTGTTTTGTTTCTGTCCCAAAATCACTTTACATAAAATGATGGGAAAACCTTGCTCAGTGTTTCAATGCAGGCTACGTGTGGAGACAGCCCTTTTAGAGTTTAAGCACCTAAAATGTCACATTCAAAGTGACCTGTGCAGTCCCTGGGATAGTAGTCTCTAGTAGGATTCTCCACAGCCAGGTGTCTGAAACAAAGAGGAAAGGGCAATACATGTATTTGCCTGTGTCTAGGCAAATTATGCTATCTTTTCTCAGGCAGTTCCCAAGTTATTCATTCATTCATTCATTCATTCATTCACTCACTCACTCACTCATTCAATAAGTATATTCCTAATATCCAGCATATTCCAAACAAATGCTAGGTGCTATGAGGTATACAAAAAAAATATGAGGCATTGTACCTGCCCTCTAGGAGCTTACTATCTAATTAAAATGTTCTCTTTTTATTTCTTTATTTCTCCTCACATCCTTCACCAACCCAGCCACACATTTTTTTGCTTCTTTCTCACCTTTCATATATTACTGACCCAAATTCCTTTCATTTTACTAAAAATCCTTAAGCATCCATTTGTCCTCTATCAGTCCAATAATGGATGAAGAGGAACAAGAGCCACTAGGAACTTGTGCTGAGCACAATTTGAAGAACACAGTCTCCATCTGGATAGGACACTGAACTTTTATTATTATCTCTATTATCTCATTTGATCCTGACCCTACGTAAACCAATTAGGTAGTAGTATTCCTATTTTATAAGTGAAGAAACAGGGAAACTAAATGACAAAGCAAGTTAGCAATATAATCTGTCTAGAAGTCTAGCCCTCCTTCTTACTATCACACACCAGAGCTGGCCACAGAATAGTTTAAAACAGAACAAATTCTTCAGGACTATAAGAAGAACGGTCCATCTTGAGATAGAACATCAGGGACAAGACAGGTGTAATGGGGAAAAGGGGGCAATGTAGACTTAATCTAATTATCACACAGGAAGGCTTGGTGCAGATTGCTACATGGGAAAATTTTCTCAACTTACATGTCTGAATGCCTTTCGGAGATGTTTGAACTGCAAAAAGAACTTGTAGAAGTGCAGCTGACTCACTCCTTGAAGAACAATAACCACCACACTGTTCAGTTGCTTTGGGTGAGAAAGATGGCACCAGCTGTCGAGAAATCAAAGCAACACACAGGCAACAGCAAGATCCTAAAGTTAGCTTCAAGAACACAGGGAAGAGAAGGCATGCAGAAAAGCAATTAGCAAGAGCTAACAGATATTCGCAGGTGTCTTGCCTGGGTGGCGAGGCCAGCTGTTACCACAGAGTTGAAATAAACATCTTTCACTGGAGAAATTTGGGTTTGGTATACAGAATTTCTCTTTTTCCAAACTGTTTGATTTGAACCTAGGACCTCCTGTTCCTAGGCCTGACTCTCAATCCACTGAGCCACCCAGCTGCCCCCTTACATTTCTCCTTTAAGTTGAGCAAACACATGAGTGGCCAATAGAAAGATGAATATACTGACAAGAGCTTTACAATCATAGGCAAAATAAAAATTATACACACACACACACATATTTGAAAGCATCCAAGCCATCTCTTTGGTCATGTGAGTAGAGCAGAATTTTCAACATATGATATAAAATAGATTATTAGAGTTAGTGCCTACAAACAGTGGCCACAAACTCATTTCATATTTTGGTTAGGCTCAGGGGTTCTTAATTGTTGTTGGGTTGTTTTTTTTGTGCCATGGACCCCTCTGGCCATTGCGTGAAGCCTACAGACCCCTTCTCAGAATATTTTCAAAAGTATAAAAAAACCCCAAAGGAAACCAATTATATTGTAATAGTTACACTCTCTCTGTCTCTCTCTGTCTCTCTGTCTCTCTCAAGTTCACGCACCTCAGGTTAGGAGCCCCTTGTTCAGCAGATATGGACAGTTTTCCCAATGCTGCAGATTTCAGCAGTTCCCGTAGCTGGTCATGGCTTATTTCATAGTTGTTAACAAATAACTTGGTGGGTAAGCGGGCTTTCTGAAAGGACAAACATGGGAAATAGCCACCTATTTACAAGTTTGAAGATGAAAAGCAAGGCAAAACTTATTTCAAAAACAAAATAATAATCTTTGCTCCTATCAACAGATGTCTCAACAGCTTTCTGCTTGGCACAAAAGAGGCATCCAGAGGATGCAGGGGATAGGAGTACTTGGCTTGGAACCAGCAAGAACCGAGTTCAAATCCAGCCTCAGAGTGTTACTAATTTTATGACCCTAAACAAGAGTCACTTAATACACTTAATTAACTGTGTTAGTTTCCTCAACCATAAAATGGGCATAATATAATACCTACTTCTCAGGATGGTTGAGGATCAACACAATGCCTAGCTTCCTTCCTCCACTGGAGGCTACATAAATGAGAAGCAGCATGACAGATACAGTGCTGGATATGGAGTCAGAGCACCTGACTTTGATTCCTGACCATGCAATTTTGTATGTGAATGACAATGGACAAGTCTTTTGAGCTCAGTTTCTCAAATATAAAATGTGGAGTTTGGATAAGATGGCTTCTATAGTTCCTTCCACTTCTAAACCTATGTATGATCATGCCCATAAAGAACCTGTTTACTGCGGTAACATTATAGACATAAGTATTAAACCAATGCCTCCAAAGGGAAGGCCTTGAACTACACTAAAATACATCCACTAACCAAGTGCTTCTTTCATTTGACTTATGACTTTGCAAGGCACGCTCTTTAGCTCATTTGTTAAAAGTATTTCTGGAAGTCAGAAGCAGATTGGGAAGAGGGGTACAGTGTATATATGGTTGGAGAAAGGGGAGTTGTTTCCACTGCATAGTTGGTACTTAATAACTGTTTATATATTGTCATTATTACTGCATAGTGCTATCTCCTCCTGCACTATAATATGTATACATTTCAATGGACTACCCATCAAATAAGCATTGTGGAGTTCATTTCCATACCACCATGAGGTGTTGCAATAGGATTCTGGAAATTGTTTATGATATAATTTTTCAATGTATAGTGACTGAGGTAAACAACAAGCTCACAGCTGGGATGGCCCCAAGATAGTAGTTAGTAGCACTTACCTTCCACTTAGGCTGACTCTCTTCATCATCTGGATCCCCACTGGCTATATCTTCCCCAGATCCTCTAACAAATTCATTTTGTGGCTGCTTCCTCTTTTTGCTTTTGCCAATCAGGGCTGCATCCATTCTTCTTCCTAGTAGTGAACTTTTTCTCCCTGGCAACAAATCATAACCTACATCAGAACTGTTTGTGACTCTTATAATAAAAAACTGTCTTGGCTGCCCAAGACAAATTGTGTAATGGCTCCAAGGATGGACTGGGCTGGTCTTATCTAAAGGTTGTATGAATAGGTCCCTCAATGCATTATAATATTAATTTCTTCATTTCTTCTGTGTTATTAAAGCAGAGATATGCAAAGCATACAGATCACTGCTTGTTTGGTTATGTTAGAGTGGGTTGGACTAGATGGCTTATGAGACATCTTCTAACTCTAAAATTCTGTGATTCTGTGGTCTACATGTTGCTTAAGCAAGAGGTTTTATGCCATAGAATGAATGAAAACATTTTTCCATATAACATTATCAGAGAACCAGCTCAGATTATCTCCATTTCCCAACTTTATATCTCACAATAATTTTCAACTAAAAACAATGTTAATAGAATTGCTATGGGTTGGGATATAAGAGAGTGATAGCAGTACTTGTCCTTCAGTTTGCTTAGGTTCAAAGCTTTAAAGTTGGATGAGACTGCAGAGGCCATCTAATCCAACTCTATTATTTTTGCAGATCAGGAAACTGAGATTCAAGACAGATGCTGTGAATTGCCTCAGCATATTTGAACCCAAGATCTCTAATTACAAACTGAGCACTCTTCCTATGGTATGACATCCTTGACCTCATTTCAATGGAAGTGCTACGTACATACTTTTGGCCAGAGGTGAATTCTCCCACCCATTAATTCCTAAAGCACATGTTCTTACTTTTTATATACTGAGTATGTTCTATTCCATGTTCTATTTATCTGTCTTACCATGTTCTATTTATCATGTCTATTTATCTGTCTTATCCTCTTAGGGCTTAGGGCATAGCAGATTACTCTCCCCAAAAATATATATATTGAAATGAAGAACTGGTGCTACCACTAAAGTACTTCTCTGATGTCTCATGCAGGTGTAAAGGGTCCCTATGTTTTTAAATTAAAATTCTGTGATTCTGGGCCACACACACTCTTAAGCAGAGGCTAAGAGCACAATAGAGTGATTAAAAACTTGGGCCACCAAGGGACAAGCCCTACCGAGTTAGAAAAGTTTTGAGTAAGAACCTGATTTAGGCTATATGTTTGAGCTCTAATTATATGAGCTTTGGGAGGCTCTTCTCCAGAGGCCAGACATGGTAGAAGAAACACCTACTCCCTACAGGTTAGGTTAGCTGGACCCTAAAAAGGCATTAAAATTATTATTGAGACTTAAATGGTCCAGAGATTAAAGCTCCAACTGTTGACATAATTTCTTGGTCACCTAAGACATAAATTAAACAAATACATGAGATGTAAGGGCTGCTTAGGCTCAAAAGACTCCCTTTGGCCCTTTGAGTCAACATCTTTTCCTGACTGGCCTTACCCTCAAGGGAGGTGCTACACTCAACTGAATCAATGCTTTCAATATCTTTTCCATATTATTAAGTAAATTTCTTGTTAACTATTATAAGATGTAGGAGGATGTATCTCATTTCATTTTAGTCTCAAGGTCAAACTACCAGATTATCCCAAGTCTGGCATGGTCTAGAATAGCTGTGTCTTCCCCCAAGGTGAAGAATTTATTTAATAGCAGCCACTCACAAAACCATTTATTAATGTACAGCTGGACTTAGATCCAAGGGGTATAGGGAATGGATAAGTTATAAGTACAAAGGTTGATGAGATTTTGTAATGCTAAGAGCCACTTATAGAGATGGATGATGCAAGTTCTACTTCCAAGCACCTCTCACCTCTGCTTTTCTTTCTACTTCTAGCTAGTCATGCAACCAGACCCTATTTCTATAGGTCAGTGATGGCAAACTTTTCAGAGAAGTGCTGGGCCCCACCCCACCCTCCAGTCCGAATGCAGTGCTGTGCCCTGCCCCTACCCCCACCCCAGACAGGGGAGGGAGGAAGCATTCCCATTGAGCTGCTAGACAAGAGGAGCAGAAGTGAGGAAAGTCCTCCGTGAGTGTAGAGGGGGGAGGAGAGCAGCTCCACCCCGAGTCCCTCAGGCTTTCTAGTACCAAACTGTGGAGGGTGACAGCAGGCATGCCCACAGTGGGCTCTCCATGCCCTTTTTGGCATACATTCCATAGGTTCACAGTCACTGCTACAGATCTTAACCCTTTTGCTTCTGGTACATTTGCCCTGTGGTCTTGTACTGATTGGTGAATGCCTCCTATATGCCCCTATATCAATTACAATCATGCTTCACTTGAATGTCATCATCTTGTCTACTACCTAGTTTTTGCAGGCCTCCCTCCCTTTTCCAGTTTTACAACCTTAATCAAATCAATACCACTGTTACTATCAATCTACTTTCCTCATTATTCTGTTAAGTTTCCAATCAAAATGCCCTACCCTGGCCAGCACTCTTCTATTCTTGTCACCAACTTAAAGGCAAAGACTTGTCTTCAACTTTGTAACTGTATCCTTAGTACTTAGTAGCTTTTTGGTACATAGTAACCCTTAGTAAATGCTTTTTCTTTTTTTTTTTTCACTCACATGCCCTTCGTCCCACTTCAGCCCCACATCACTTCAATGTACTACACAAAAGAGGTCCTTAATAAATGTGTGAAAGCAAAATGAATAAGAAAATATTTTCTACAATGATTATAACAAGAGTCCTTAATCTAGAGTACACTGACTCCCAAAAGGATCAGTGGACAGATGTCAAGGGGGTCCATGACCTGGAAGGGGAAGAAAAAATCACATGTTTATTTTCACCAACCTCTAACTGAAATTGAACTAATAGTTTTTTTTAAGTATTTATTTTCAAGTAATAATTCTGAAAAAAGTATTCTGAGAATGTTCATAGGCTTTACTAGACTGCCAAAAGGGGCCAAGATATAACCAAATTTAGGAATTTCTGGTCTAGAGCTTGGAAGAGATTTCAGAGGCTAGCCCAAGGTCACACACAGAAAAGGTGAGAGTCAAGATTTAAATGTTAATCCTCTGCCTCCCCAATCAGTGGTCTTTTCACCAGAACTACTACAAGTCTCCTCTTAATTGGTCTCTCTGTTCCAGCTTTGTCTTTTCCAACCCATACTACACCTCCACCAAGTTATAACGACCAAAATAATACTGCTAAAACAAAGACCTGGGAAAATTACTTTGTCCAACAAGTGTCTGTGGCTCCCTTTTGTCTTTGGAATAAAGAGCAAAATTGGTTGGCATTGAAAGCCCTTCCTTGCCTGGTTCTTGCCTACATCCCTGGGCTCATTTCTTTTGGCCAGGTTCCTCACCTGCAAAAGGTGGAATAATAGCATCTAACTCACAAGGTTAGTATGAAGACCAAATAAGATGACATTGTTCCCTGCAAACTTTAAAGAACTACAGAAGGTGTCCCAAAAGTCTTAGGGCAATTTTAAGCTCTAACAACTTAAAAAACTTAAGCTCTAAAAACTTAAACAGTGGTACATCCATGCATTACCAGACTAAGTCAGGAAGACTTCAACTGGAATCCAGAATCAGAGGCTTACTAGCTGTGTGATTGGGGATAGGTTCTTGAATCTCTCAGTTTCCTTATCTGTAAAAGAGGAGCCTCAATCTACTTTACATAGTGGTTGTGATGATCAATTGAGATTATAAACATATAGTGCTTTGTAAACCCTAGAGGCATTATTATCTGCCTTCCACCATTTTTCTTCTACAAATCCCTAAAATTTACATAGCAATTTAGGATTTGCATGGTGGGTTGTAAGTATTGCATCATTTTATCTTCAAAAAACTCCAAGGAAATAGGTGTTATTAGCACCATTTTTAAAATGAGAAATCTGAGTCAGAAGAGCTGAAGTGACTTGCTTAGGGTCACATTTATTTTGAACTGAAACAGCTTTAAATTGCACTAAGACTTTTGGGACATCCCTTGTAACTACTAGCTGCTTCTCTTATTATTGTTATTAGTTGGGTGCCATAGTATGAGTTGGAAGACCTGAATTCAAATCCAGTCTGAGATACTAAACTGTATGACCCTGGATAAGTCACTTAACTATTCTCTGCTTCAGTTTTCTTATCTGTAAAACGGGTAAAATAATTGTGGTTTCGAGAGTAAAATAACAAAGCCCTCTGCAAACCTTACGACACTATATACCTTATGTGTGTATACACACATTTCTCCATTAAAATAAGATATGTATTCATATTGAATGTATATGTTATATAATAATATAATGATAGGACATCTATTTTAATATAGTTATATATGTAAATACACACATGCTATCTTGGTTATGGGCACCTTAATGCTGTCTCTTGCCTCTTTTTGCAACCCCAGCAATTAGCACAGTATCTGGCACACAGTAATGGACTAATAAATGCTTCCTGATTTACATAAAACACAGACAGAATAAATATATTATAAACAAATATGACATAAAGTGAATCGATACAATTGTATACAGTACAAAGTTGTTATATACAAGGCGGTCAGAGAGGAAAGGTGGTAACAATGGCGGGGGCAGGGGATGGATGAAGATTGGCCCGCAGGCGCTTAAGCAAAATTGGTCAAAGTGAGGAGGGGTCCGGGCCCGCAACCCCAAATGCTCGTCTCCTCCTTACTAGTTCCGGTCCTCCAGGAGGGTCCCTTCCCCAACGAGGCCTTTGTTGTAGTTGGGTCTCATCCAACCTCTCCCCCTAGAAGTGTCCCCCCCACCCCCACCCCACTTCGAGTCCAGTCCCCTACCTCCTCTCCCCTTCCCCAGGTTCCAATGGGATCACCTCCCTCGGTGGTCTACTGGTCCACGCGACAGCGAACAGTCCGCGATACGCTCCCGGGTTAAAATATCCTAGGAATTCCCCAAGGCCTAACCAACAGAGAAGCAGAAAACATCGATTCTCTGAGGCGACAGCAACGGAGGGAGGGAGGAGAAAAGCCTGAAGGAAGTGACGCCATCAGAGGCCGCGGGAAGTTCAAAACGAAGGGAAGTTACTGCTTGTTGGCTTCCGACCCACCACCTGGGAATGGAGATCAGAAAAAGCTGAGGAGGCAATGGCCACCAAGCAGCTGGCTCGGTATGTTTGTCTATGTGTGACTTCCTTCTTGTGTGTGCGCGCGCGCGCGAATCTTGGGGAAGTGGGAGGACGCGTTGGAAAGCCTCGGGCCTTGAGTTCGCTGTGTGCGCGTGAGCGCGCGCACCTGGGGACGGGCGCGTTTGGGACCTTGATCAGCATCCTTTGGGGTCACCCACGGAATCTGGGCAGGTCTCTGGGGTTTGTCTCCACTAAAGGAAGGCTAGTGCGGGTTCGCTGGAAGAGTCAGGGCGAGGCCAGGGGTGCGTTTGTATATTTCTGGACTCGGAAGTCAGGAAGACTTCAGTTTGAATCCTATCTTGGAGGTTTACTAATAAATGTGCCACTGACCCGGTACCTCTCGGCTTCAGTGTCTATTAATGCAAAACAGAGATAACCACATCTGCCACACCGTGTTAGTATGAAGATCAAGCGAGATAACACATATAAAGCATTTTGTAAACTTTAACGTGCTATATTTCTCACATTAAGATTTGCAAAGTGCCTTACAAATAATGTTATTTTATCCTCTCAACTCTGAAGGTAAGTGCTTTTATTAATTTTACAAATAGGGGAACTGGCTCAGAAAGAAATGAAGTGACTTGCCCAGGCCTACCCAGCTAATAACTGTCTGAGTTTGGATTTGAATTCCAATATTCCTGACCCCAGTCAAACAATAAGTTCCTACTACATTCGAGATGCTCTGCCAAGTTCTGGGGATACAAAGAAAGCCAAAAGACCATCTTGCTTTCAAAGAGCTCAGGAGAAAACAACATACAGACATCTATTTAAAAACAAGCAATAGGTAGGATAAATTGGAGATAATCAAAGAGGGAAGGCCCCAGAATTAAGCCTTCTTGCAGAAAACTGGATTTTAGTTGAGACTTGAAGGGGAAGCCAGGAGGCAGAGCCGGAAGGACTGTGTTTTGACTTTCTATTATTAGGGATCACTATATTATTAATCCATCAAAATGTTACAGAATGATTATGGTTCCTATTTTACCCCCAAATAACAAGCACCCAATACTAACTAGATTAATGAATAACATATTATGGCAGGAATAATAGTGTACTTCTATACTGTATCATACTTAATTTCAAATACTCATTTTATTTCTAAATTTGTAGCACTCATCCATTTGTACTTTTATCTACAACTTCCCGAAGATTTACTGTTAATTTCATACTTTTCAATGTACAGGATTATTAATAATTTGCATTTATGTAGTGCTTTGCTTTAAGATTTGTAAAGTATTTTATATACACATAATATCATTTGAATCCAATAACAGTCCTATAAATGCTAAGTCTTTTATCTACTTTATAGGTAAGAAAACTGAATTTCACAAGAGTGATAATCTGTAGGCACTAGGGATACAACAACAAAAAAATAACACTGATTTTTAAGAGTTTACATTCTGTTTGGAGTAACTAGGGAATATGACATTTATTCAGATAGTGAAACTGAAGAGAAAACAAGATTGAGTGCCCTAGGAATATTTGAGGAAGGTGAAGGGATCAAGGAAGTCTTTTTGGAGAAGGTGGCTCATGAGCTGAGCTTTGAAGAAAATAAGGATTCTGAAAGGCACAGAGGATGAGAAATTCCAAGCATGAGCCTAGTTTAGGTGAGTATATAGAGGGAGAAAATGGCATGTCAAGTTTGGAGAAGAGATTAATTGTCTAGTTTAATTGAAATATAGACTATGTTCAAGAGAAAAGTGTGAAATGATACTATAAAGGTAGGTAAGAACCAGATTGTAAAGGATCTTATTATTGCCGGGGTAAGAAGTTTAGAGCACGGGATCAGACTTTATATCTCTGATAGATGATTTTGGCAATTTTCTGAAGCATATACAATTCCCAGTGCTCTTTTCATTGCCATTTAAACTTTACTCACATTACTGCAACATTAGTCTTATTTTTGCAAAGAAAATGAGACTCGGTGAAAGTCACAAGAAGAATCCAGTTTCATGTCTTTGTAGTCTTACTACTGCTTACTTACTACTTAATACTGAAGTTAATGATGATTTTGCCTTATGTTCAATTCTGTTTTGATAAGAATCAGTAATTTTGTTATAGAGGAGCCCCACAATTAGTTATGGGACACACATATTTACAACTATAGTATGAGCCTTCCCAAAGGGAGCAATGACCCCAAGATCTTTATATGGCCTTGGTTTTATAGCTCCTCATTTTCAATAGCTATTCATTTTTACAATGTATAACCAATGAAAGGTCTGGTGTACTCCTTTAATAATCACCCTTTATTGATCTTTGTTTTTAGGCAACTTGGATTAATTAGGAGGAAATCCATAAGTCCGGCTAACAGGGATAGTCTGGGTAGAATCAGGCCAAGTAAGTAGTGTGCTTAATTTCATGTTATTTTGTATTGCACTGCATTTTAAGTACTGCTAACACATAACCCTAATTTGGTCTGTTGCAGAGCAATTATTCGACTACTTAATTATCATTGATTTTGAGTCAACATGCTGGAATGATGGGAAACGCCACTATAGCCAGGAGATAAGTAAGGCTGAATGAAACAATATGTAATAGCTGGATTTGATTAAAGTTTAAAACTAGATTAATTTGAATTTGTATTTTGTAAATAAAATTTTAACAAACTATGTATGTGCCTTGCACATAACTGCTTTAATGTGTATTCAATGATAATAAGTAACTTTAGAATCTAACACTAGAAATATCAGCTGTTTTTCAAAATAGAATATATTATGTATTGGTGTGTTGCTGTAAAATTGACCTGATTTAAATAAAGGATTTAAAGAAATTATTCTTATACTAATTCCTAAATATGTTAACAAAGAAAATTCTATACTTATTTGCCAGTTACTTCTTTAAGAATATCAATATTCTAGGAACTGAACAAATAACTTCCAGAAGGAGAAATCATTTGTCTTTTCTATAAAGTGAGGTGATTGCATTAAATGGCTTTTCAGGTCTATTTTAATTCTAAATCTATGATTCTGGGATCCTATGGATATATTCTCACCACTTTTTCTGTCTTCATACTTAGCTGTGGTTTATTAATATAGTCAAAATTTTATTTTAAAGAGAACAAATTATAAGATCTCAGGACTCTTACCTTTGATAGAGCCTATTACAGCTACTATACCACCATGTATCTTTCCTTCCTTCTCTCTCCTTCCCTCCCTCCCCTTCTATCTTAGAATAGATACTAAGTATCAGTTCCAAGGCAGAAGAGCAGTGAGTGCTAGGCAGTTGGGGTTAAATGACTTGCCCTGGCCAAAAAGTATCTGAGGTCAAATTTGAACCCAGCTCCCACCTCCAGGCATGGTTCTCTATCCATTGAGCCACCTAGCTGCCCCTTCCACCTTTCTTTCAGTCTTATTTTAATTGAATACAGTAACAGTATTGTGGCTTTAATTTGTGGTAATTATAGCGTTAAATTTAATAATTCCCTTAATATATATATTGATCTTTTTTTAGTTGAGTTTCCAGCAGTCCTTCTAAATACTTTAACTGGAGAGATTGAGTCTGAATTCCAGACCTATGTTCAGCCTGAAGAACATCCAGTTCTTTCCAAATTTTGTGTTGAGCTGACAGGCATAAAACAGGTATGGCATAAATATAAAACTTTAGAAACTGTTTGTAGTTAAGGAAAAAAAATGCCTTTTGGAGTTAAATTTATTAGAGGCTATTAGTGTATCCTTTCAATGCAAAGATCTTTTAGTATGTACACACACATACTATCCACGTATATGTGCATGTATATATGTAGGTATTTGTACATTATATGTATGTTAGAAAAGGAATAAGTTTGGGGAAATTAATATCAAATCAAACATTATGGAAATCAAGCCACAAAAGTTTGTCTACCATCAGAAAATTCTGGAGGAATTATTTCTGTTGTCATAATTTACCATATGGTTATAGTTTTATCCATCCCTATTTATAGTTAGTATTAGTTATTATTCTTAGTATTAACTAAGGCCCAGTATGCTGTAAGGCAATGATGGGCAAACTACAGGTGGCAGGCCAGATGAGGCCCCCTGAAATGTTCTATCTGGCCACAGGACATTATTCCTAATCTGATGAATACAATGAGTAGGATACAATACAATGAAACTTCCAAAGAGTTGCCTTAGAAACAGACTGACAGATGAGCATTTCCTTTCCTTTCCTTTGTTTGGCCCCTCTTTAAAAAGTTTGCTTCATCACTGCTATAAGGGACTGACTTTTATTTCCAAAGAGGTGGTAAAAATCAAGACTGATGACCTTGATAAATTAATCTCTTCATTTTAAAAACTCACGTGCCTATTTCTAAGCATATTTTTATATCTGAACATATTTGTATGGCATTATATTTAGGTTCAAGTTGATGAAGGAGTTCCTCTGAAGATTTGCTTATCACAGTTCTGCAAATGGATTCATTCAATTCAACAGCAGAAGAAGATAACTTTTCCTCCCAGTATTACAAATAATTCTGCTTCAGAAGTAAAATTTTGTGCTTTTGTTACTTGGTCAGGTACAAAGAACTTTAATTTGAGATCAGTATTGAATCATTGTAAGACATATTTTTTTGTTGTTGTTTTTTAAACCCTTACCTTCTGTATTCGAATCACATGTATTGGTTCCAGGCAGAAGAAAGGTAAAGGCTAGGCAATGGGGTTAAGTGACTTGCCCAGAATCACATAGCTAGAAAGTGTGTGAGGTCACATTTGAACCCAGGACCTCCTGTTTCTAGACTTGGCTCTTATCCACTGAGTCACCTAGCTGACCCCAGGCATGTTCTTGTTAAGGAAGATATGCTGTTCAGGTTAAACTATATAAAGGGGACTTATCAATCATAGTGAAAAGCTCTATTTCTAATTGCTTTTTTGTCTAGGAAATTTGGGCTTATTCTGTAACTGTTGGATCCCCCCCCAAAATAGAGTGCCTGGTGTATGCTAGCTCAGATAATTTAAGTTCATATGCATTTAAATTTCATCCTCTTAGAAATTTTTTAGACCATTTGTCTTCCCCTCTGATAATTTAAATAAAAAGTGAAAACATATAGCAATGGAATTAAATAAGGAGAGGCCTCACTTGCTTTATATACGTGTTCCAGGGGGCATCTGGGTGGCTCATGGATTGAGAGCCAGGCCCAGAGATGGGAGGTCCTGGGTTCAAATTTGGCCTCAGATACTTCCTAGCTGTGTGACCTTGGGCAAGTTACTTAACCCCCATTGCCTAGCCCTCACCACTCTTCTGCCTTAGAACCAATATACAATACTGCTTCTAAGATGGAAGGTAAGAGTTAAAAAAAATTTTTTTGTGTTCTAAGACTCTATGTGAGAGATAAAGCAGGCCCCTTTATAATATGTAGAAGTGCTGTGGTTTAATCAAGGGTCTCCATTTGGTAATAATATTTGAATATTCTTTGCTAAAGTGAATTTTGTTTCCTATATCATTCATCTTTTCAACATGCTTTTTGAGTAGCTCCCCTGTACAAGGTATTGTGGTGGATATAATGAACAATGGCCCCAGCCCTAAGGAATTCATAATCTGTCCCATACCATTCCTGACTTCTGAAATATATATATGTCCTTATTCTATCCTTGAGGAGGCCATCCTTCCATTTTTTAAAAACCTTCCTGTTTTTTAAGAACCATGCTACCTCCTCTGTGAAACCTTCCTTGATTTTTTAATTCTCGAATGATTCCTTCCCTGGCCTCCAGTGTATTTAGTGGTGATGGATTTAGTTGTTGGCAGAGTTTGCTAAACCTCATTTTGATTCAGCTGGCCCCTTTGGGCCAAGGTGAGCACTGCCCTGAAAGATAAATAAGAATTTGAAAGGCAGTGATGGGAGAAAGGACATGTTAGAGCAAACAAAGGCACAGTAGCCAGAAAGAATGGAATGTGTTTTAGGCATGGTGAGTGGCCAGTTGGAGCACTGCTACTTGAAACAGAAGACTGCTAGGAAGGAATAGAGCAAAATTGTGGAATACCTTGACTTTCCCCTCTATGGAATTTAGATTTCATTTGTAAGCTATTGGAGGCTTTACAGTGTAGACTGGGGGTACTAAGGAATGGGGAAGGACATGATCAGAGCTTTAAGAAAATCAATTGATTGCAATGAGAAGATAGTTTACAGAGAGGAGAGAATTGAGTGGAGACCAGGTAGGAGGGACTGTAACATTCACAAAATCAAATTATTCATCTTTGCCATTAAACTTGCTGGTCACCCAGTTTTTCCTATTTCTGCAGATTGTATTGCCATTATCCCATTCACTCAGTTTTAAAGCCTTGGAATCATATTTGCTTTCACTATTTCCCTTCCTATACTCCCTGTTCCCATATCTAATCACTTGTTTCATATTCCTTTGTAAGATCTGCTATATCTTATCACCTTAACATTTTCCCTGCTACTTGCATTTTTCTGTCTCTCTGTCATCCTATATCTGGGCTATCTCCCCTTTCTGTAAGGGAAGAACAAAATATTGCTTATCCATCCTTACATGCCCAGCTCTAATCTACCACTTTCACTCAGAGCACTTTGATTTCCTCAGGACAAAATGATCATTTCTTCTTCTGATCTCTCATTGTACTTTATATCTCACTTATCAGAGTTGGGAGAGACCTGAGTAGTTACATACTCCAACCTGTACCTAAACAGACATCCCCTCTACATCAGTAGTTAGGTTGGTAAGATCTGTTGCTAATGAAGCCATGCTGACTGAGTTCTGCTGCCTTTTCTAATATTCACAAATCTGATGACCAATCTTAGTATTGGTCCTAGATAAATGATGATGAAACACACTTTCCTTTTATTACATTCTATGGGGAACTAAAGAAATGGCATGGAGAATTCGCCATCAGACTGTCCACTGGTTTTTCTTTGTCACAAGAGAGGGTTGAAGGTGAGAGTTAGAGGAAAGGAACATATACAGCAAATGATATAACTGGTGTAAAGAAAAAATAACAAATAAATTTTTAAGTTTTCACAAATCATTCTTTGATTCCTAGAAATATTCTATAATAAATTACTAAAGGCAATCTCATTTGCTTCTAGTATGCGGTTTCTATCCACTTTTCTTTTTAAAAATTCAGGACATTTGTCTCTTTTTTAGCCCTGAGGCATCTTTTCCATTCTCCTCAGGATTTGGCACTAATTTCAAACAATTCATGACTCTGGGAATGGTAAATAAAATTAATTAAAAGCAACTAGGTTTACATGTAATGGGGGGAAATAAAATACTACTTAAAAAAAGAGCAACTAGGGTGCTGTCTTCACTTATCTTGGATTTTAACCCTTTGTAAGCATTTTCGTTCTGTCCTTTCCAGTCTTCCCATCCTTCTTGGCAGAGAAAACAGAAATAGAATAAGACTGGAGAGTTTTGCATTATTTCCTATTTACATCACTGCAGCCATCTATTGGAGAGTACTATCCTTTCTTCAATCTTTTTCTTGACTCTAGTATTGCTTAAAAAAAAAAAACCAACCATGGTTGACTTTAGTGTTCTGTGTACCAACCTCAGGTTATTCTGAACTTTAGCTCTTATGCTTTTTGTTTTTATCCTATTAATCTTGCTTCTTTCTTCTCTACAGTTCTTTTAAAAATTGAAATTGACTAGTGAACTCTTATCTAGCCATATTGGCCTCTATTTTTTTCCAAAGAGTCAACCATATTCTGTATCATGTTAAAAGTACTTACACACATGTCATTTCCCATGGTAAGCTCCTTGAAGGCAGGAGCCATGTTTTATTCATTTTTGGACTCCCTGTAGCTTGCTACTGCCCTTTGTATAGTGCAGATACTTAACAGATGTTTGTTGTATTGAATTAATTTGGAGTCAGGACTATCCCATGTAACTTTGGTCAGTCTGTGAGCAGGAGAGGTGAAAATTAGATGTTTGCTCAGTTTTAAGACTGGCATGATGGCAGATTTAACCAAAGAATAGAGATTCTGGTCTGTTGGCAAGAACCTTAAAGCAATGCCTAAGATTGGGATCCGTGCCAGAAGGTTGAACTGGATAGCTTGGAGGAATTCAAGAGCTAGAAGTTACCGTGAGGGCACATAATAGGAATGGTGTGATGGAGGGAGCAGGGCAGGTGGTTGTGGTTAGAGAAGGGAACTTTTGTAGTTTGTGGTTATAGAGGAAAGTAGTTCGAAGTCTATGATGTGTCTGTATTTGTGAATGGCTAGAACTGAATAGAGATAAAGCTTATAGTTTAAGACTCCATGGAACTATGAGCACATTGATAATTGCCTATCTCAAAATCTTTTTATATGTAGGATTGTAGAATGTAAAACTATTTTTCTTCCTTTCTGAAATATTTAGTTTGTCTTATTTCGTGCTTGAGAAATTCTATCACATCAGGCAAATTTCTTAGAAATTAGCTTTGTGACATATAATTGTATTGGAAAGTGTTAGAAGAGCAGAAATTTCTCTGATCTCATAAAAAATAAGCTTTTTATTCACTAGTACTGATCAGGGAGTTATAATTTTATTATGTTTTACATGTCATTTTCCAATATTCATATGTGGAACTATAAATATAGCTGATGAATGTAGGAATAAATAGTGATGACATTTTTGTTTTATTTTCATTTACTTCATTTAGACTGGGACTTGGGAGTTTGCTTGGAGTATGAATGTAGACGGAAACAACTGCGAAAGCCTGTATTCTTGAATTCTTGGGTAGACCTCAGAGCAACTTATAAGGTGAGAAATTTAGCAATAATAATCAAAATCTGGGCATATGTTCATGTTCCTTAAAAGATATTTCTCCAGAGCAATAATAGCTTACATATATACAGATATTTAATGTTTTCAAAGCATTTGACCTACTTTATATCATCTAATCCTTATGAGGTCAAAGCTATTCTTTTCCCTGTTTTACATATGAGGAAACTTAGACTCAGAAAAGAATTGATCCGTAGTTAACTAAGCAAGTATATATTAATAGGAGGTGGATCCAAGATAATGGAGTAGCAAGAAATATAGGGATCTCCCACCAACACTCCTCCAAAAAGATCTAGAAAATGCCCAGACTGAATCCTGATGAGGAAATTCAAGAAAACGTCTAGCCCAGGATAGTTTAGGGAGAGAGAGAGAGAGAGACAGAGATCTGTGGGCATTGGCAACAAGATGTGACCAAGAATGTGCTTTTTGGAACACTCCAGCACAGGGAGAGGCTGGCATCAGAACAAGAGGAGATCTTGGACCCACACCTAGATGTTCTAATGCCTCTTGAGAGTAGAGAGGTAGGAACCAGTGCCAAGTGGTAGCTTTGTTGCTCACTATCCAGGGTCTACTGGGGTGAGGGGTGGAGCCTGAACCTAGGGTGGTATTCTGGATTAAGTTGTGGGGCTGGGAGAGGAGCAAGTTTAGAAGCAAGAAGAAGTGGTGTGGCTCAGACCCCTAGGAGCAGAGCAGGGTCTCAGTTCAAGCTTTTTGCTCAGTCTAAACCCTGCATGGGAATAACCAAGGCAGGAATCCCAGACCAAAGAGAGGGTTACTGATCTGTCAGTCTGAACCAGCTAAGCTTCCAAGCTGACTAAGAATAGCTGAGTCCAACAGAAGTCTACAGTTGCTGAGACTCGCCTCACTTTTGTTTTTCTTTTTTGTTGTTCTTTCATCTCAATTGTGGAGGAAGTTTAGAGATGGAAGAGAGAGAATATGGATTCTTGCTGATTAAAAAGTGTGTGTGTGTGTGTGTGTGTGTGTGTTGTGTGTGTAATTTTTAAAAACCCAAGTGATCATTAAATGCTTACCCTGTGCTAATACAAAGAAAGGCAGTAAAAATCCCAGCTCTCAAGGAGCTCGCAGTCTAATTATGGAAATAACAGGCAAAAAATATGTACCAACAAAATATATTCTTGACAAAAGTGGACAAAAACTCAAAGGGTTAACATGAAGGCAGACTGGAAAAGGTGTTTTGCAGAACAGAGTATTTTAGTTGAAATTTGAAAGAAGCTAGGTGGCAGAGTTGAAAAAGGAAAGTGTTCAGGCATGGGGGATAGCCAGGGAAAACACCCAGTCCAGAGATGGAGTGTCTGATGTAAGGGAGAGCAAGGAAGACAATGCCAGCCATACTGGACTGTAGAGGATGTGTATAAAGAGTGTAAAATATAGGAAGGTTAGAAAGATAGGAAGAAGCCAGCTTATTAAGGGTTTTTAAAAGCCAAACGATTTTCTATTTCATCCTGGAAGTGAGTGGGAACCACTGAAATTTACTAAATAGAGAGATGGCATGGTCAGACTTGCACTTGAGGAACACTACTGACAGTTGAGTGAAGAGTGGAGAGACTTGAGCTAAGGAGGCCAACCAAAAGGTTCTTTCAGTAGCCAGATTTGAGGTAATAGGGGCTTGTGCCAGGATGATGGCAGTGTCAGAATAGAAAAGGAAGCATATATAGGAGATGAGATGAAATAGAATTAACAAGACTTGGCAAAAGATTGGAAATAGAGGAAGGGGTGAGAGAGTAAGGAGCTGAAGATGACACCTAGTTTTTGGCTTTGTTTTGTTTTTTAATTTTTAAAAATCCTTACTTTTTGTATTAGAATCAGTACTAAGTATTGGTTCCAAGGCAGAAGAACCAATAAGGGCTAGGCAATTGGGGTTAAATGATTTGGCCATTGGATCACACAACTAGGAAGTGTCTGTGGCTAGATTTGAACCCAGTACCTTTCCTTTCTAGGTCTAGATCTCAATCCACTGAGCCACCTAGCTGCCCCAACACCTAGGTTTTGATCATAATTAGGAAGATTTCAGTACCCTTGATATTAATAGGGTTGTTAGGAGGAGGGGGAGGGTTTTAGGTGAAAGAGTGTTGAGTTTTGAACGTGTGGAATTTAAGGTAATTATCAGTGTCCATTTCAAGATGTCCTTTTGGTCTTCATGGTTTATAGGTTAGTAATCTGTATCCCTGAAAATAACTATTCTATATTCATAAATACATATCTTTTTATTTGATTAGCTTTTCTATAGGAGAAAGCCAAAAGGGCTAAGTGGTGCATTGCAGGAACTGGGAATAGAATTCTCAGGACGAGAGCATTCTGGTGAGAACAATCTAAAAGTTGATATATAGAGAGAGTGCATAATGTATTTGAAATATCTAATATGCATTTATTTACAGTTTGATTCTTTCAATGTTGAAAAGATTCCATATGGATAAGTAGAACAATGATATTAATACTTTAAAGGTTTTGTTTCATAAGTCACAGAAAGTAAATTGCTGCCATCTAGTGACTGTTTTTGGTTCCTAATATAAGAATATTGTATTGGGAGTCTAATGTGAAGTAAGCCTGTTCAGAGCATAGTGGTTGAATGAAGAACTGGACAAGGAAATTTAATTGACTACAAATAATTATCACTTTGAATATTTTGATGAATTTTTCTGGCCCATTGACTAAATTACTATTGATGCTTTTAATGAACATGAAAAAATCTTTCTTCAATAGTACTTTAATAGTTTTGCACAGGCACTATGTTTATGTTTAAAAAATGTCAAACCACTAAACTATTAATTCCCCTCATCATTTTCATTTTTGTATTTCCTTCTGTTATATTTCTTTATGGTATTATAAGACATGCTATTTAACTGTATCTTTCCCTAGGATTGGATGATTCTCGGAATACTGCTCATCTGGCCTGGCGCATGATCAGAGATGGCTGCATAATGAAAATTACTAAATCTTTGGACAAAGTTAGTGGTATTTTGCCTTTTTAAAAAAAATAATTTCAAATTATAGGGGGTGGTAAATATAGATTCATTTAGTAAACAATTCAAATATAGTTATTTTAAGGTAATCAATGATGTTTTTCCTATTTGTCATGAGGTATAACATATTATAAGAATTGTGATCACCTAATTTCCAAAGCTCTTGGATTTGTCTATGGAACTCCTAGGTGCCACCTTCAAAGAAGAGTCCTGATTATGTTGCCAGAGCTTTAAATCTGAATCAGACTGAAGAAGATGATCTCGGCCATACGAATAGAATCCAGACTTCAAGCATGGATGATTTTTGTGATGGTGAAATTAACATTGGTAAAAATAACACAAATCCTAATGGAAAAAGTCATCTAATGTCAGCTTCTATGAGTTCTTTTGTAAAGACACATCAAGATTACTTACCATCAGAGAGCACCAGGAATCTCAGTGCAGTTAAAAGTTGTTTCTCAGTTAATGAATCTTCTCTTCCTCTTGGGAAACTACAGCCTCCTAATTCTTACTCACCAGGGTATGGCCAAAACAAAATAAAAGGTGAATGCCTTATTCATCATCCTAAATACAATTCTTCAGTACTGGGTTCAGAGTTAGTGCTTGTCTCTACCACCATTTCATCCATTAACAATATCTCTGATACAGATACCAGTACTAGTCTTGATTGTTTGCCAATGCTGGCTGATTGGGAGGATGTTGCTTTATTGCCAGCTTCATGTCCTGGACAAAATACAGACTTTGCCCCTCCCACTAATGACTCAAACCCAGGAACTTCACTGGACCCAGGGGGAAAGTTAATGGTTTCAAAAGAACCAACAATGATAAATTGCACAGATTTGGGAAGTTTAGGAAAAGCACCACAAACCCCTGAGACATCTAGATCTATTGTGTACAGAAGCCCGCATACTACTATTTATGATGTAAAAGAGTCTCCAAACCAGCCTTCAAATGTTGATACTTTTAAGTTACCTAATTTAAAAGTAAATTTATTGAGCAGAACTAAGACTGTTTTGTCTCCTCCTTCAACACTGGGGGAACCACAGACTCCTTACTCCATAGTCATTAAAAGAAAGTCTTCTAGTCCCCAGGTTTTCTCCCCAATAAAAAAGCAATCTTTCACAATACATGAGGAAATGCCTGCATCTTCTCATTGTCTCCCAGTAAAGAATTCATGTCCAAAGGTTATGCCCTCTGTCTTAACTTCCTCTGTCAACCTGCAAGACCCCTGGAAGAATGGAAAAATGACACCTCCTTTATGTAACTGTGGCCGAAGGTCTAAAAGACTCATTGTTTCTAATAATGGACCAAATCATGGCAAAGCCTTCTATAGTTGTCCAGTTGGGAAATACCAGAAGAACAGAAAGAACTGTGGTTATTTTAAGTGGGAGCAAACACTTCAAAAGGAGAGAACCAATGGCATGGATTGCTCTCTTTCCACAGTAGGGATCAATTATAGATCTCCTGGAACTTGTAATTCCTCTATAAATTTAATTTTTTCTCCTAAAACATGTTTGAAACTCAGACCATCTATGAGAAACTGAATATCATCTCTTTGTTTGCAAACCTTGCTTTAATTTAAATGGCTTTTTAATAGAATAAACATAAAAGGCAGTTAGTGCTACAGATTATAAAGAAACTTTTTGGGTATTCCAGTGCCCTGTAGACTAGAATGTGCCTTCTTAACTCTGAAGCATTAAAGAAGTAAATTCGAAAATAAATTTGCTTGGAAAGTGTGTAGAAAGACCTAACCCAATCTATACATTTTGGCATTTTGATTATTTTTTAAAGAATCAAATATGTCATATCATCCTATGATCAACTATAGTTCTTCAATACAATTCCTATTTCCTCATTTATAAAAATCATATTTCTCAGGTTTTTAAAGCAGTATATCTAAACATACACTATTTTGCACCAATTCTTGGGTCATGGATAATCATAAATAAAATACTTTGTAGAATACCTTTGTTTATAGAGTAAATAAAAAATGTTGTTAGGATATGTAAATCTTTTAAAATCAGAAGGGTAGAGAGATAGCACAATATATAAAGTGCTGGGGTTGGCAGAATCCAAGTTCAAATGTGGCCTCAGACACTTCCTAGCTGGGTTACTCTGTGCAAGTCACTTAACCTTGACTGCCTAGCCTTTGCTGCTCTTCAGTCTTAGAACTGATACTAAGAGAGAAGGTAAAGTTTTTTAAAAATTGAATTAGAGTTTGAAATAATCATTTTTAAATTACTGAATAAAAATAATGATAATGCTTACTTTATTTATACAATGATATTTTTATTTTTGTCTTTGTTTAGTCATTCATTAGTGTATGGCTCTTTATGATTCCTTGGACCGTATCATGCCAATTCTGTCCATGGGGTATTGTTGGCAAAGATACTAAATTGGTTTGCATTTCCTTCTCCAGTATATTAAAGCAAACAGGTTAAATGACTTGCTCAGGTTCACACAACTAGTAAGTTTCTGTGGCTAGATCTGAATTTAGAACTTCCTGATTCTAGGCCCAGTGCTCTATCCACTGAGCCATCTAGCTGCTCTACTTTTACTTTTAGAAACATGCTAATCCTGTAACTGATAAAGCAAGGTTTTTAGTGAGATAACTAAAGCCATATGAGCTAGCTATTTAATATTTAGAATGAGAGGCAAAGAACTAGACTGACTTACAAATCTTTATATATTTAAATTACAGATCTCCATTTGTGTGTGTATGTTTGCATGCACATGTTCTTAGGATGATTTCTCAGAGCAGCTTAAAAGGTGACAAGGTTAGTGGTAAGAATCAGTTTCTTACCATTCCTTAAACATATGTGGTAGGTGAAATCTGAAACACTTGAGGAAACAAAGGTTTGAGCTAATGAGCACATGGATTTATTAAGCAATGCATGCTAATTGCATAACAAAACAAGACCAGGCCTCCTCAGCTTGGCACTGGTCCTGGAATATAGGAGAAGACAGATTTTATGTATTAAAAAGATAATTAACAGGGCATAAACCAGTATACGAGACTAAGTTATCTGATTTCTAATTGGAGGAAAGATGAAGGACTTTCCAAGTTGAGAAGAGGGAAGAGGGAATTTCAGTTAAGTTGGGAGTGGGAAGAGTAGATTTTGAGGTCTTTCCCAGAATTGGGTAATGATGATTACTTATATCCTCCTGAATTTTACAAAATATTATGGCTTATACCTATTTTCCCTCAAATGATTTGCAGAAAAACAAAATGGAAGATAATACATATGGCAACACAAGATGGAGTCAATGTTTGTGAGATGGAATCAAATTGGGTCTCTTGATTCTCACACCAAACTAACTCCATTTCATAGCTGGCCTTCATTCTATTTCTTCACATTATTGCTATTTTCATGATTTTTTTCTTGTCTCTTTAAGCTGCATTGTAATATTCTTAAGGTCAGAAATCATGTCCAATACTTCTTTGCATAAGCTATAATCTACCTAATGTGGTTCTTTACACATATTCAGTTTTAATTAGTTATTTTAAATACTCATAGTTCCAAAATTGTTAACTATCTAGGATCCTTATTTTTGTTCATTACAAAAATAATTCTTTACAAAAGAATTTATTATAGACCTCCTTTTTAAGTATCTGATGACTTTAAGATCATGTGTTTTTTGTTTACAATTTTTTTTTTTACTAAGCCTTATCTTCTTTCTTAGAATCAACATTAAGTATTGTTTCTAAGGCAGAAGAGTGATAAAGGTTGGGCAGTTGGGGTTAAGTGACTTATCCAGGGTCACGCAGCTAGTAAATATCTGACACCAAATCTGAATCCAGGACCACCTATCTCCAGACGTGGCACTCTATACACTGAGCCACATAGCTGCCCCAGATTTTTAAAATTAAATTTGCACACTTTAGGAGTGCTTTTTGTTCCTCATATAAAATGTAACTATTATCTTTACAGTAAGATGGCAGTCAGGGAAACTAGCCATTGCCATGTCCCTTGGAGGTAGGAAATGGCAATGGAACTTGCCAGGCCTATTAACACAACTGCAGAAGCCACTACTTTCACCTCTACAACTTCTATATCCTTTTCAGGCTGTAATGGGGGGAAGAATTATCCTTGGCATTACCGCTTCCCACCTGAGACTGTGGCTTTGTTCACAAATTACCCAGGACTCAGCACAGTGTCTAGTACATAATAAACTCTTAACAGATACTTGTTGACAGGTTGACAAATCAGAGAGAGAGACAATTACAGTGTTTTGTTTTACTTCAGAATTCTACTTTGTAATAGTACTACCACAAGATACTTATAAAATTCATGAATTTGTGAGCGTCATTTTTTTGTTTCATGTTTAGGGTTTTCTATATTGTAGAAAATACCTGGATTTTACTGTTCTGTAATCAAATAAAACTAGACTTTTTCCCATTCTTTCTTCCGTAACTCATTTCTTTTTATCTTCCCACTGATGGTCTTTGGCAACTCAAGAACAAATTCCACCTATTGGTATCAAGGAAGAAATGTGTTACTCTAGAGTTTTGAACTTACAACTAAAACAAAAAGTGCTAAGCAACTTTAGCATACTGTACAAATGGGAAAATTAAAGTCCTTTATGCCTAATACTTTAGTAGGAAGAGCATAGAACTTAAGAGTTGAAACCTGGGTTCAAGTTCCAATTCTAACACTGACCACAGGAAAGTCACTTTAGACTCTGATCTTTGGTTTCCTCACTCATAAAATGAGGGAAATTGGCATAATTAATTTATGTAGTTCTTTAAGGTTTCCAAAGCACCTTACTCATTACCACCTATTTTCATTAAAAGTGTGTTGAGGAGCAAATAAAATGTAAGCTCTGTAAAGTGCTTTGTAACTGTCAAACTGCATTAATGTTAACACTTGAATTGAAAGGAGGGGTGTACCTTCATTTTAATTTGGTCTTCTAGCTTGCTACAAAAGCACTCAGCCAAATAGGATAGCAAATTGGGGTTGGGGAAAGTTGAACTATACTTTAGATGTTGGCTTTAACCTCAAATTGTTGAAAATCAATTTAGGACATTGCAAAACATTTGAACATACTGCTCCTTTAAAAAGAAGTTCTCTCCCTTAAAGCCAAGGGACAGAACACCAAGTAGCTTGTCAGTCTAATTCAAATACTTGCCTTTCTAGGATATTTGTATGGTGCTGTAGTTCTTTTGACATGTTCCTGCAGTTCATTTTTCATTTTTTCTTGGGCACATGACTTATAGTCAGGTTTGAGAATAACAAAGGCCTTTACTACCTTAAAAAAAAAAAAAAGAAGCAATTCTAAGAAACAGAAATCTGTTGCTTGTGAGCCTGCTTAGGATTTGCCTTTTTTTTTTTTTTCCACAATCTAACCAGGAAATATAAGCATCTAATAGGAGAATTGTGGCTTTCTAGTGTAGATTTTAAAATAGTATTCAGTTCATGCAGATAAGTATGCCAAATAGCAAGAGCACAATCAATTGTCTTGGGAGTAACTGTCTGTTCTGTAGGAATGGACCAAAATGGCTGATTAATAGATTCTAAAATCTGACCTATCTCACCATATACTGCTGCAATCAGAGAGGGGGTGAAGGAGAGGGCCTTGGTGCTTGCCCTTTCTGAGACATTTCTTTTTAAATGGGAAACTAGATCTTAAAACCCAACTTAGTTTCTAATTGATCTGAATTTTTAGCAAATTAATCCCTTCAGTAAATTCTGTTTAAATCAAAATACTGTTGAAAAGTGTGCTTTTGACAATTGGCTGCAGAAGTTCCAAGGTTGAGGCGGTGGCGTTATTTTACCTCTCCTCTGATTGGGTCTGGACTGCTGACCACCGCTGACTCCAGGACTGCTGGGTGCTCAGCCAGAGCACTTTCTACTTCAAAAGGACCAATTCGATATCTAAGAAGCAAAGCATTTAGCAGCACTTGATATAAATTGTCCAGGGGAGCTATAGATTCATTTCTGGATAATGATGTTCAGTCTAAACGAGACATGGAATGCAGAAAGGGGAATTACCCAGAGGATATGATAACATCATCTGATCTCGCAATAAACCAGAAATATCCATCTTCATCCATATACCCTCTGTCCCCAGTCTTGTAGAAATCCCCACAGAAGGTTGAGGCTGTTCTGGAAGGTTCATCCTGGCAAACATCAAATAGCATTTGTATTAACATTACTGTTATATTACTGTTGGAATTGGATGGGTTTTAAAATATTCATTAGAAAAGGGAAAGATCTGACCTATTAGAAGTCTCTGGCCAGAAGATGCAAATGATTAGTAACAGTTCACTTGTAAAATAGAAATGAACCTCTTAACTGGGAAAAAGGGAGAAGTTGTTAAAAAATGCAAAGGGGTTTTGATGTAGAGCTTTTCATTTTGAAGCATTTAGTGGGATAAGCCACAGGGAAATTATAATTAGAGATTGAGTGCTCAGAACAACAGATCAAATGAGGCTTTTACCAAGAGAAATTTCAAAAGGTTCTCAATATGGCAGGGAAATTCAGAACAGTGAAGTTTTTGACTTAAGAAGAGGCAATAAGCATCTAGAAATGGACAGGATCAGACAATAAGCAATAATTGAGAAGCAATCCAAGTCATGGCAGGCCTGTTGGGAAAAAGGCTTAGTTAAGCAAATTTGATAGCAGGAAGTTAGTAGCAAGGATGGTTGGCTGGTAATAGGTATGATGGGATTAATAATCACAATGTGCTTTAATGTAATGATCTGTAGTAGAAGATGCATTGAATAAATTGTCTATTACATTCCTACTTTTACCCACAAATAAACACCAACATCCACCTAGTATAATATTAACCAACTGATAGGAATCAATAAGATTTGTCTTGCAAGTGTTGCTGTTAAATGACACTGGACATCACATTTACTTTCCTTTTACAATAAGTAAAAAAAAATCTAATGTAAAGTTAGTTGGTCAAGAATCATTTGTTAACAGTGTTATGTGCCAAGCACGGTGCTAGATGCTGGGTGGCAGAGAAGGGGGCTTTCTGATCCAGGCATATAGAAAAGGCCTCTGGGCTGGCCACCTAAGAGTCTACCTTGCCTCCTCACAGTCTCTCACCTCCCACATCCAATCTGTGGCCAAAGCTTGTTAGTATCTCTCCAATATGCCTTTTCCTCTCCTCTCAGATTGCCACCACTCCCAATGTAGGCCTTTATCACCCATGGCTGGACTACTGCAATAGTCTGTTAGTGGGTCTGCCTGCCTGCTCAGCTACTCAAGTGATTTTCTTAATGTGCAAGTCAAATTATATAAATACTCCCCTCCCCAAACACTAAATAAAACCTATCAGCTTCCTGTGACTTTCAGGATCAAATGTAAAATCCTTAATTTGGCATGCAAAGCCCTTCATAACCTAAGCTGTGCTCTTCCCTTTCCAGGATTCTTACACCTTACTTCCTGCTACATACTCTTTAATTCAGTAACAATAACCTCTTTGCTGTTCCATGAACAACTCCATCTCTCAACTTCTGGCATTTTTTCTGGCTGTCCCTCACTTCTTGAATGTTCTTTCTCATCTCCACCTTCTGGCTTCCTCCAAGTCCCAACTTAAATCCCAACTTCTAGGAAGCCTTTGCTTGTTCTTTAGTCATTTCAGTCCTATCCAACTCTTTGTGACCCCAATTTGGGATTTTTTTGGCCAAGATACTGGAATGGTTTGCCATTTCCTTCTCCAAGCTGATTTTACAGATGAAGAAACTGAGGCAATCTGGTCAGTTCCTGAGGCCTGACATCACCCAGCTATTAAGTGTTTGAGGCCAGATTTGAACTTAGGAAGAGAAGTCTCCCTGACTCTAAGCCTGACACTATCTACTATGGTATGCTATTATGACAGCAGTGTGACGTTTTTTTAGCCATCTAAGACCTGGATTCAAATATTGGCTCTGCCACATAGGCAAGACACAATGCCCTGTGCATTCAGACTGTGAAATAAGGAGGTTGGACACGATGACCCCTAAAGTCGCTTCCAGCTTTAAATCTTAGGATCCTACAATTCACAGCTGCTAAAATATACTAAACAACACTCACCCATGGCATGAAAGGACAGGAGTAGCATGGTGAATTCTGCCCATCAATTCTGTTATTAGAACCACAGCAATAACTAATAACAAAATAGACTGATTTGAGTTTTTTCTAACATTTTGTTAAACTCTTACTTTCTGTTTGACAGAAAGACAAGAGCTAGGTAAACAGGGTTAAGTGACTTGCCCCGTATCACACATCTGTCTGAGGCTAGATCTGAACCTAGGACTTCATGACTCCTGGCCTGACATTGGTATTCATTGAGCTGACTAGGTGCCTTTCTAACATATTCTTAAAGAGATGCTAATTAACAAAGAAATAGACAAAAAAAAAAAATCCAGAAGAATGGTCCCAGAGAATCAGAGAAAGCTGAAGCTAGGATTTCTTCATTTTACAGTTAAAGAAACAGGCTCAACGAGGTGAAAAAACTTGCTCTAGTTAATGGAAGAGCCAGGGATAGAATCCAGATTTATCAGATTCTAGGCCTGTGTTCTTGCCAATACCATGATCTTTCTCATCCACAAACTAGATCATTCACCTTAGAATACCTGACCATGTGCAATAAGCAGTTATCAAATACTTAACTCCGATGAATCAGTTAACACTATCAACCAGTCATATCACCTTTTAATTTTTAAATTTTCTTCACCTCATATTCCAACTGGTTGGATTTTATAATCTCATAAAACTATGCTAGTTTAAAATGAAAACGCAATATATCAATTGCACTCAGATTTAACCAATTTCTAAAGATATTTTTCATTCCCACTGGAGGCAGGGAATGTGAATAAAAGGAAGGCTAAGTTGAGGGCAATTAAATTAAACACAACTTGTTATTTAAATACCATTGATGACTTCCAGGTTAAGATGGCTGCAGAGTAGAAGCAGGGCACTTAACTCTCCTCACCACCAACCCATACATGATACCTCAAAAGGACAAAAAAACCAAATCCAGATGAATGAAGGGACCCATCAATAGGGCACAGCATTGAAGGAAGGTGGGATTTGGGCATTGCTACACCATAAGGGGGTGAAATAGCTCCCACCAAAATGTGAACTGATCAATCCTCCGCCACCCAACCTATGGTGCCAGAGTCAGAGTCAGAGCCAGTGCCAGTGTGCCAGAATTAGAGCAAGCGTGGAGCAATCTCTTAAGTTCTTGAAAGCTAACTGGGACCACCAGGGGCATGCTCCTGAGAGCAGTAAGACTTGAGAATCCAAGAGGCTAAAGAGCATGGACCTTGGGCACAGAGTTAGAGCTAAGGGGAGACAGACAGTGGAAGCAGCGCACTGAGACTGGAAGAGGAGCAAGCGTGGGGGCAATCTCTGAGTTTTTGGCAGCTGATTAGGACCACCAGGGACTTGACCCTGAGAACAGCTAGACTTGAGACCCCAGGAGGCTAAAGAGCATAGACCTTGGGTGCGGGAATAGAGCTGAGAAGGGCAGCAGACAGTAGAAGCTGCGCTGATTCTCATAAAGTAGCCTCAGGCAAAAACTGCTCCATAGCTCCATATACAGAGAGCCTGCCCACCTCACTCAGACTTCTGGCTGAGTAGGAAAAACCAGCATAGCGATGGCTAACAATATCCAAGAAATACAACTTTCAACTACCAGAAAGAACAAGAGAAAGACACTGACACTGGATAATTTTTATGGAGAAAAAATCCAGACCACAGAGCAGACAGCAGAGGAGGACAAACATGTAAACACATGCAAATCTTCCCCAAAAAAATGAAAATTGGTCACAAGCTCTGAAGAGTTCAAATCTGAAATCATGAGAAAGAAGATATTTGGCAAGAAAAGAGGGAAATAGCTCAAAAAGAAATCAACAGTTTAAAAGACAGAAACTACCAATTGGAAAAAAGATGCCCCCAAATCAAATGAAATGATAAGCAAATTGAAGACCAAAATTAAACAGCTGGAAAAGATAGACCAAACCAAAAAGGGAAATCAAAAGATTATAGCAGAAAATCAGTTGCTAAAGACCAGAATTGGACAAGTAGAAGCCAATGATCATGCAAGACAGCAAGAACTAATAAAACAAAGTAAAAAAAAAAAGACAAAATAGAAGGAAACATGAAATATCTCACTGACAAAATGACAGACCAAGAAAACAGGTCTAGAAGAGACAATTTGAGAATCATTGGTCTTCCTGAAAAATCAGAAACAAACAGGAATCTTGACATCATACTACAAGAAATTATGCAAGAAAACTGCCCTGATGTTCTTGAACAAGAGGGCAAAATAGACATTGAAAGAATCCATAGATTACCCTCTATACTAAATTCTCAAAAGACAACCCCAAGGAATATAATTGCTAAATTCGAGAGTTTCCAAGTTAAGGAGAAATTACAAGAAGCCAGAAAAAGATATTTCCAATATCAAGGAACATCAATCAGGATTACACAGGATCTGTCAGCCTCCATATTAAAAGATTGCAAGGCTTGGAATACAACATTCAGAAAGGCAAGAGAATTGGGTGTACAACCAAGGATCACCTACCCATCAAAACTGACTACTTCCAGGGGAAAATATGGGCATTCAACAAAAGATTTCCAAGGATTTGTGAGGAAAAGACCAGAACTAAGTGGAAAGTTTCATTCCAACCACAAAAATGAAGAGAAACATGAAATGGTAAATAAAAAAGAGAGCAAAGAAAAAAATTCTCTTTTTTAAAAATTTGCTTCTTAAAGGGCTTCAATAAGATCAAATTCTTTGTACTCGTATATGGAGAAATAATTTTGACTACATTAAACTAAAAAGTTTTTATACAGACAAAACCAATGCTACCAAAATAAGAAGGGAAACAACAAATTGAGGAAAAAAATCTTTATAACAAAAAACTCAGATAAAGGTCTAATTACTCAAATATACAAGGAGCTAAAACAATTGTACAAAAAATCAAGCCCTCTCCCAATCGATAAATGGGTAAGGGACATGAATAGGCAATTCTCAGATAAAGAAATCAAAACTATCAATAAGCACATGAGAAAGTGTTCTAAATCTCTAATAATTAGTGAAATGCAAATCAAAACAACTCTGAGAAACAACCGCACACCTAGCAGATTGGCTAAAATGACAACAAAGGAGAGCAATGAATGTTGGAGGGGATGTGGCAAAATTGGGACATTAATGCATTGCTGGTGGAGTTGTGAACTGATCCAGCCATTCTGGGTGGCAATTTGAAACTATGCTCAAAGGGCTTTAAAAGATTATCTTTAGCAAGGGACATGAATAGGCGATTTTCAGATAAAGAAATCAAAACTATCAACAAACACATGAAAAAGTGTTCTAAATCTCTTATACTTAGAGCAATGCAAATCAAAACAACTCTGAGGTACCACCTCATACCTAGCAGATTAGCTAACATTACAGCAAAGGAAAATAATAAATGTTGGAGGGGATGTGGCAAAATTGGGACATTAATGCATTGCTGGTGGAGTTGTGAACTGATCCAACCATTCTGGGTGGCAATTTGAAACTATGCTCAAAGGGCTATAAAAGACTGTCTATCCTTTGATCCAGCCATACTACTGCTGGGTTTATACCCCCAAAGAGATCATAGGGAAAAAGACTTGTGCAAAAATATTTATAGCTGTGCCCTTTGTGGTAGCAAAAAATTGGAGAATGAGGGAATGTCCTCCAATTGGGGAATGGCCAAACAAATTGTGGTATCTGTTGGTGATGGAATACTATTGTGCTCAAAGGAATAATGAACTGGAGAATTCCATGTGAACTGGAATGACCTCCAGGAATTGATGCAGAGTGAAAGGAGCTGAACCAGGAGAACATTATACACAGAGACAGATACACTGTGGTACAATTGAATATAACGGACTTCTCTACTATCAGCAATGCAATGATCCAGAACAATGCTGAGGGACTTATGAGAAAGAAAGCTATCCATATTCAGGGGAAGAACCGTGAGAGTAGAAACACAGAAGAAAAATAACTGCTTGACCACATAAGATGCTAAATAATCACTCTAGTGCAACTATCAATAATATGGAAATAGGTCTTGATCAATGACACGTGTAAAACCCAGTGGAATTGCACGTTGGCTCCAGGGGGGTTTGGGGGGTAGGGTTGGGGGAGAGGGAAAGAACATAAATCATGTAACCATGGGAAAATATTATAAATTTAAAAAATAATTAAAAAAATAAATACCATTGATATTGGGGCAGCTAGATGGCTCAGGCCAGTCTGGCCTCAGACACTGGGCAAGTCACTTAACCTCAGTTTCCTAGCCCTTACCACTCTTCTGACTTGTAAGGAAATGGTTTTAAAAATAAATAAATATTACTGATCTCAAAGCAAATGCCAATATGTGAAGAGGATATAAGAGATCATTTATTTTAATCCTTTCATTTGACAGATAAGGAAAGTGCCAAGAGAAGCAAATTGCTCAAGGTCACATAGCTAGTTACTGGCACAGCAGACACTAGAATCCAGGTCTCCTGAATGCCAAGCATTATTTCTGGTACACTGAGCTGCATATTGCAAATAATTAAGAATAATAGAGTTTCCGGGTTAAGATAGCGGCAGAGTAAGAAGCAGCTCTTAACCTCTCCTGACCGAAACACACAAAACTCCTCAAGGGGACATAAAAACAAGTCCAGACGAACGGAGGAACCCCACAACAGGGCACAGCGTGGAAGGTACGTGGAATCGAGGCATTTCCATGCTATAAAGGGCTCTCACTAAATCGCGGGTTGAGCAACCGCCCCACCCCCACCCCCTCCACACACAACACCTGTACCTCAGAAGCCAGCTAAAAAAAAAATAGAGCAAGTTTGGGGCACCCATCGAGTCATTGGCAGCTCCTGGACCTGTTCCTGAGAGCAGCAAGACTTAGGACTCCACTAAGCCAAAAAAGGCACGCGAAATCTGAGCGCGCGGGAGCAGAACGCAGGGCGCACAGCGCAGGCTGAGCAGAGCGCAGGCACTGAGGAGGCGTGGGTGGAGGCAGACACAGCCAGGAACTAAAGCCTAAGTGGGGAACCAGTGCAGACGGGTATACGACTGTGGAAGTAGCTCCCTGAGACTTGTAAAGGAACCTCCTGCAGAGGATCAAGCAAGGGAGTCCACCAGGGGGCTTGACCTTGGAAAAAACTAGAACTCAGACCTCAGGAGCCAATAGATCTCTGACAGACACTGAGCGCGAGGATAAACCTGAGAAGCTGCTGGGCTAATGATGGCTAATCAGTCACAGGAAGTTCAGAAGAGAAAGAATAATAACAAAAAAAAGAAGTCTTTAACACTCGACAGCTTTTACACAGAGAAAATCCAGACAACCGAGCAAACAGAGGAGGAGAACAAACAACCATCCAGACCCTCCCCAAATAAGGAAAACTCCTCACAAGCTATGGAAGAGTTCAAAACTGAGATTTTGAGGAAAATGGAAGAGATCTGGCAAGAAAATAACAGTTTAAAAGGTAGAATCTTGCAACTGGAAAGCGAGGCTCAGAAACCAAATGAACTGATAAGCAAATTGAACACAAGAAATGACCAGATTGAAAAGGAATACCAGAAGATTATGGCCGAAAACCAGAAGATTATGGCCGAAAACCAGAAGATTATGGCCGAAAACAGAAAGATTATAGCCGAAAATCAATCCCTAAAGGCTAGAATTGAGCAAGTAGAAACTAATGATCTCTCAAGACAACAAGAACAAATAAAACAAAGCCAAAAGACTGAAAAAATAGAAGGAAACATGAAATATCTCAATGAGAGAGTGACAGACCAAGAAAACCGGTCTAGAAGAGACAATTTGAGAATAATTGGTCTTCCAGAAAAACCAGAAATTAATAGAAACCTGGACTCCATACTAACAGAAATAATTCAGCAAAATTGCCCTGAAGTCCTACAACAAGAGGGCAATATAGACATTGATAGGATTCATAGAACACCTGCGGCATTCGATCAAGAAAGGAAAACACCAAGAAATATCATTGCAAAATTCAAGAGTTTCCAAGCAAAAGAAAAAATCTTACAAGAAGCCAGAAAGAAACAATTCAAATATCAAGGAGCAACAATCAGGATCACACAGGATCTGGCAGCCTCAACACTAAAAGACCGCAAAGCGTGGAATACAATATTCAGAAAGGCAAGAGAGCTGGGCCTTCAACCACGGATCAACTACCCATCAAAATTGACTATATATTTCCAAGGGAAAGTATGGGCATTCAACAAAATTGAAGAATTCCAGGTATTTGCACAGAAAAGACCGGGGCTAAATGGAAAGTTTGATATCCAACCACAAAAATCGAGAGAAACCTGAAAAGGTAAATAAGATACAGAGGGGAAAGAAAGAAAACTTATAACTTTTAAATTTGCCTTTTTAAGGGCCTCAGTGAGATCTAATTATCTGTATTCCTTTGTAGAGAAATGTTATGTTTAATTCTCTGTAGTGAACTCTATTCACTATTATAATATTCACTATTATAGTAATCAGAAGAATAATTAACAGGGTGAGGGTGGAACA
>NC_058130.1:222427158-222528368 GCF_016433145.1 Gracilinanus agilis
AGAGAGAGAGAGAGAGAGAGAGAGAGAGAGAGAGAGAGAGAGAGAGAGAGAGAGAGAGAGAGAGAGAGAGAGACTTAGAAACTTAATTATTTTTTGATAACACGGGGTTTGTTTAGAAAATTCCAGAGAATCAGCATAGAAACTAACTGGAACAATGAAAAGGATCATAGCATCTTAGATCTAGTACTAGAAAGGATTTAGGGTTAGAGACAGAATTAGAATTAAAATTAGATTCAGGTGGAATTAGAGTTAGGCTACTAGGTATTTTATTTTATGTTTTAAAAAATATTCTTCTGTGAAGGAGTCCATAAATTTCACCACACTGTCTAATGGGTCGATGATATAAAAAAAAAAAAAGTTAAGAACCTCTGTTCTAACAGCTGGGTCAACCAGAAAAACATCTGGTTTTTGAATGATGTCCTCCATCTGAAATTAAAAGGATGATTTTGCATTCCCATATTCCCATCACCAGATGGCTCTCTTGCTACCTGCTGGAATGGGTAAAGAGCTGTCTTATCTTGATACATTGTTTTGAGGATTTTGCTTAAGTTATGCAATAGTTCTATAAAAGCCATGTATACTCACTTAATCATTTCTTTGAGATTCCCCCAACCCTCCCTAGGCTTCTCAGAAACAAGTAACTTGTACTTCAGAGCTTCACATTGAGGGGCAATGGAATCCACTGTTGAAGCCAAAGTATCGTTGGTAATAATGCATTTGGCCTTGGAAGACTGAAGCCTATATAATATGTCCTTTTCAGTCAGCTGGATAGTTCCAGGAATTAAGACAGTGCCTAAAGAAAAGAGAAATGTTTACCTTTTCATATTTGTAAGGATGAGATAGTTTATATATCCCCTTTATCAACTAGGATGGGCTGATTATTTTACCAAGTTCTGGCAACAAGATCCTCTTTAACTATTTGGCTGTTACATTGCATGGGATTCTAGACTTAGACTCTTAGCTAAAAGGGACCTATTGAATACCTAGTCCTTTATTTTTACAAACAATAAACTGAGGCCAACAGAAGGGCATTTGGTGAGAAAGGCACCTCCACTTGTAAACAACTGCTTGTATGTGGGGCTTAAAGGAGTTTTGATTATAAAGTTCAAGTCTCAAAAGATTATAATTACTAGAGATATTCTGTTAAATGTGAATTATTTAATTTGGAAACAAAATAATAAAAACACCATTAAATAGACACTTATTTGGTTTGTCTTTGGTGGATTTTTTTTCATGAAAGTTTTAGTATTAGATCCAGATGGCCATGAAGGATTAGTCAAGGGAACAGTAACAGAGTGGTATAGAGAAAAGAGAACTAGATTACAAATCAAGAGTCTTGGGTTATATGCCTAGCCCTACCATACAGCTCAGCTGGGTGACCTTAGTCAAGTCACTTCTCTTGGTTTTCTTATCTGTAAAACAAGGGGATTAGACTAAGTCAGGAGTCTTAACCCCAGGGTGGGAAAAGAGAACCTTAAGGGACCCATGGATAGATAGAGTCCATGCACTTGGATGGAAAATAAATTACATCTATTTTCATTAATATCAAGCTAAAACATAGCTTTTGTTTCAATTATTTTTATTTTCATCTAAGAAGGTTTCCGCTTATCAATCAGCTTCACCAGATTGCCAAAGAAGTCCATGACACACAAAAGGGTAAAGAGCTTCCACATGACATGATCTTTAAGGCTCATTCCAAGTGAAACATTCTATGTAGCTCCTCAAAAAAGCCCTATGATCTAAGGGTGAGAGCCCTTAATCAAGAGTCAAGAGACCTGGCTTCTATTCTTGACTCACTGTCTGCTCTAACAGATGTCTTTGTTTGTGAGGTGTTTTTCGGCATTGGTACTTAGTAATTACTTATTGGATGACCTTGAAATGATTTTTTTAATGGTAAATATTGCTTAAAATCAGAGATCAATTTGGTTATGATTTGAGGATGATATGTTATACAAAGATTCTTACTCTAATGGAATTTGACCTATAAACAATAAGTAAGAGTTTTATAAGTTCAAATAGAATATGAGGATTTTCCTGTAGGTCGACATTTGATCTTGACTTTCTCTCATTTAATATATGTCTTTACAACCATTTTAAGAGTCTTTAATGAGGACTTTTCAAATACATTTTATATAAAAAGCATTAATCCCTGTAGATATTTCATGTTACCCCTAAAGCTGTTCTTGGCTAATTCCTATGTATAGAGACTAACTAGCAGGAAATTAATTAATGAACATTAGAGCTGATTAAGTATTAAATTAAAAAGAATTTAGCCTCATTCTTTTGTTGAACACATAAGAAAACTAAGGACAATAGTCACAAAGCTAGCCCAGTGTTCTTTCTTCATCAATCTCAGTTGTGTTTCTATTGTGGACAACTCTGCTAGCTTAAGATGACCCTGGGCCTTGATGAAAATTGCTTTTTAAATATAAGAAAATACACACACATACACATGTGCACATGCACATGTATATAAAATGTGAGCATTTGACACATTTTTGAAAGGTATAAATTATAGGATTCAAATAAGCAAAAGGTTTTGGTTGACAACAAAAGTAAAAATATTAATTTTCTAGTAGTTATTCCCTATTTATAGGCAATATGCCTAGTTTGCAATAGGTTTAAAATGTTTAAACTTCATATGTTATTGTAGTAATACCTTCCCAATAGGTTTATAACTTCCTAGGAGTGGGGATAGAGACTGTATTTATGCACTGTTGCCATAATGTATTTGGTTGTACCCTATACATATCTCTTAATTGATGGTATGGTTTATTTTAAAAAAACAAATGTACATTAATTTAAAATTTCAGCATCATAGAAGTTAGGGATCAAATGAATGCATTACAAACCTGTCCGTAGACATGCCACATTTGCTAGCCACCATTCTGGAATTGCAGGTAAAACTACAATTATTCTGTCTCCCCTTTGCAGTCCACAGTATTCAGCAAGGATATTGGCAAATTTTTTAGACAGAGATCCGAGCTCTTGAAAGTTCCATTTGACCTCCTCTCCATGATCATTTATCCACCAGAAGGCTGGATTTGATGGTCTCTTTCCAACCTAGTAGACACAAAAGACTTTATAAATACCTAAACACACACACACACACACACACACACACACACAAAATTAAGTATTTTGTTTAAAATTTAACACTAAACTTGAATAGAAAAATTCATCATGCTTGCAATCTTAACTGCAATGTAGTAGTCAAATATATAAATCTATCACAATTTATTTAACTCTTCTCCTTTTATTACCTCCAAGATTTGAGGAGGAACAAAGCTATGAAAACCTTCAAATGGATGGTCATTTTGGGGGGGTCTTGTTTTTTAGTAATACTGCCAGAGTTTATTCATAACAATGGAATAATTCAGTTAAAAGGCATGACCATTTTCATTAGCCTTGCCTTTACTGTGAAAAGAAAGATTGTCCTTCAAAAAGATACAAGTTTAAAATTCTACCAACAATGAATGAATGGACTTGTTCTTCCACAATCTTACCAACACTGGGTTTCATTTTTCTTCTTGATGATTTGACAATTTGATGGATAGGAAGAAGTACCTTAAAGTTGATCTAATTTTTTAAAAAAAAGTGAGGTCAAACATTTTTCAAGTAATTATTTACAATTTTTCTCTTCTCTTTTGAAAATGATGTAACTAGACTTTGAAAGACAAGAACCTAATCAATACAATATGATTACAAAGGACCAGTGAAGAATCATGTTACTAACCTTTTGACAGATGAACTCAAGGTGCAAAATGAGACATACATTTTTGAACATGAGGAACAAGAGAATTTGTTTTGACTGACAATGGATTTCTGATACAAGGACCTTATTTTTTTTTCTTCAATTGGGAAAGTGGTAGAGAGAACTGGGAGAGAAAGGAGGAGTAGTTATGGGGTTACCAAAATGGGGGAAAAAAGTAAAAAATAGATGTTCATTTAAAGCCTTTTTAAAAATTCATAGAAGAGAACAGAATAAAGATCAGTAAGAAACATAGACAAGCAGGGTAGCTTTGAAAATAACATGTTAAATTAATAAGATAGACACAGCTGCTCATAATATAGATTTGCTGCATATTTTTTCATATTTGCATATGGAAAAAATTAGGGGGGGGAAGAAAATCATCTGTTCAAATCCTTAGGTCATTTATTATAGACTGGGTTTTTAAGTATCTATTCATATATTTTAGAAGGCAAATTTTTATTTGTCATATTTACCATAAATTCATTTTCTCAATCTGTTTTTCTTTTCATTTCAATTATAGTTTTTGTTATAAAAAGATTGTATTTTAATGAAGTCATGCATATTTATATTGCCTCCAGAATTCCTTCTGTTAAGTGAATAAAAAAATTAATCTTCCCTCCACAACTGAGATAAATACTTCATTTCATTTTCTTCCATCCAAAAGATTTTGCATTCAAAGACGATTCTACTTCAACATGCTTGAAATAATGTCCAAACAAGAAACTGTATGTTTGGAATATTCTTTGAATTACATGAAAATATTCAACTTTGAATTCCAATATCCATGCCCAGCATCTCCCCTAGCTTGCTGAATTTTCCATTCCCTGTTGTTTCTTGCTTGTTATCTTTTCTTCCATAAAGCCCAAACATCTTGTTTTCCCCACTTCTGATTCTATCTCTTCACTATTACTATTCTTCAAAGGCAGGGCAATCTCCCATTTTATAAGCACCAAGCTGCCTTCATTTTAGATATTAGCAAAATTTACCTCAAATTCCACTTTTTCCTAATCAAGAAGTAGGATGTGGAAGCACAGTAGGCTTCGCTCACACCTTCAAAAACAAAAATGAACCCAAGGAAGTTAAATACCTTATAATTTCTGTCCCCTCTGGAAAGACCTTATGCAGATAGAATTCCATTTTAACAAAACCAAAGAAAGATAAAAATTACATTAACATTTTGTAAAATGGAAACCTGTCGCTAGAGTTGAAGGAAATACTTGTAGTGCCCCTCTAGAACTCTTCTTTCCTTTCCTCAAACTCTCACTCACAGCCTGGGTTTCCTGAGGGACAACTAGCCAGGTTTACTAAAATAAAACTTTAACTTGTGAGCCCTCATCAATACATTTACCTTTTGAATCAATCTAAAGACACAATTAGTTAAAGGCAAAGACATTTACTGTCTAAAAGCAAAACATCTCCAAACTGGAGCATACTCTTCTTACAACTATATACTCAAAATTAGTGGAAAGAGTGAACATAAAGTTCACAGGTGGAGAGGCACAGGCATAGGAAACACAGGTGGCCAAGGTAGCTTTGCCATTAGAGAAACATGGTTTAGGCTAGTTTTTCCCTGAAAGAGATCAAAGCTGACTCTGGGATTTGATTGGTTGAAGAGGCCAAGACCAAGCCATTGTCAAGCTTGGGTGTGGCTCCTCCTAGACTCTAGTTGTACTGATGTTGCTTCCTGCTTCCTAGGTAAGAGTAGGAGCCCTTCTGTCCAGGCTGATGTTCCAAGACCACAGGAATCTCTATACTCTGTACTAATGACCAGATGAGTTTTCACATGAAAACTAGAAGGGGCTGGCTAAGTACTAGAGTATGATCATTGAATATTCTTTACATTCTGTGGCTAAATAAACCTTTAATTAACTAATGAAGGATTTCTGGGTCATTTCATTCCATCAACCTCAATTAATAGGGTATCTGCCCAAGTCTGGTATTTTGCCAGTACTGAACAGCAAGCTAGAGGCCATAAAGTATTCTGTAGGTATAGGGACCGGCCCTGTGACTCATTCTCATTGGAAACTCCTTTTATTAAAATAGTCTGAAGTTTAAAAATGTTAAGAGTTGCCCAGAGCAATGAGAGGTTAAGTAATGACCAGAGTCACACAGGAAGTATACATCAGAGTTCAGCTTTGATGTTCGCCATGCCAAAATGCTTCTCCATGAGAGAACCAAATTGTTTTGTTGGAAAGGAATCTAATGCAGGGATTATATTATTGGAAATCTCATTCCCAAACCAGGGATGAAAAAGAACCCAGCCTCAGTGAATTAACTTTCTCTTACACCTTTTCCTTTTCTCCTCCTCCTGAATCTTTATTTGTTAAAAGAGAGGGATCTTTGTTAAAGCTGGTGATTTGGGAATCTTTTTTTTTTTTTTTTTTACAGATGGTTAGGATGTTTGAAATAGGAATAAATGAGGGAACATAAGAATAATTGTGATTTGACAGCAATACAAAAAGGGAGCAGCTAGCTGGTGCTATGATAGTGCTGGGATTAACCTCACTTACTAGCTGAGTGACTCTGTTTCCTTATCTGTAGAATGAGCCAGAGAAATAAATGGCAAACCACTCCAGTATCTCTGCCAAGAAAACTCTGAGGGGCAACTTGGTGGCTCAGTGGATTGAGAGCCAGCCCTAGAGACAGGAGGTCCTGGGTTCAAATCTGACCTCAGATACTTCCCAGCTGTGTGACCCTGAGCAAATCACTTGACCCTCATTGCCTAGCCACTTACCACTTACCACTCTTCTGCCCTGAAGCCAATACACAGTATTGATTCCAAGATGGAAGGTAAGAGTTTTAAAAAAAATCCTAATGGAGTCACCAAGAGTCAGACATGACTGAAATGACTTGACCCATGAATGGAAATTACTCTGTTCAGATCTTTGCTTGAAAGATGAAAAGCACATGGTAAAGTTCAGCTTTCACATTTGTTATATATTTGTTATTCTTTACTATGTACAGTTGATAAAAACCTTTTTTTTTTTGGCCAGGGGAAGGGGAGAGCAGCAAGGAGTGGAGTCTAGACTTATGATTTCATTATTTCATAACCAACTGTTTTGTAATGTAAAACATTAATTTTTTTAAGTGTTTAAGTGACTTGTTCAGGGACACACTGCTAATCTATTTCAGAAGATTTGAACTCAGGTCACCCTAAGTCTAAGTCAAGCTTTCTATTCATCATGCAATGGAGTTTTAAAAATTAACATTTGATATTTATGTTGCCTTTTAAGCAAAGCACTTTTCATACATGATCAAAATAACATGGGAGGAAGGCACTAAATTATTATCCTTATTTTACAGTAAAAGAAACTGAGGTTCAAAGAGGTTAGGGGATTTGCATAAAACCATACAATTGGTAAATTTCAAGGTGGGATTCAAATCCAGGTCTTTCCTGGACAAAGCTCTAGAACTACTTTGGCAATGAAGCCTTCTTAGAGCACTCTGAATTCTAGTGATTTTGCCCTCCTCTGAGATCTTATAACATCACACCACTTAGTATTTAATTGAATCTTTTCTTGTTTCATGTGCCTTAGTTTTGTCTTCTCACCTGGATTATTAACCCACTGAATTAATCTACTTGCATTTTCCTTGTATTTCCTAATAACAGCCTAGTTGTGTGTAAAAGTCACTCAATACATATTTGTTTGGATTGTTAATATTTAGTATCCAAATTGTTTCGCCTGAAACAATATGAACACTAGAGATTAGTGAAATGTAGACAAGAACTATTTTACTATAATCATTCCTATCCTTCCCTCCATCCCAGGGCCCCCGTACCTTCTCCATCTTGGCCCAATGATCCAGCACATCTTTAGCAAAGTTGAAATACTCTGGCACTTCTAATTTGAAATCCCGTTTAATGGATTCATAGTTTGAGAAGTTCTGAGCGGCTGATAATCTGAAGTCTTTGTGGAATGCCCTCACGGACACCTTAGAGATCTTCAGGAGTTGGAAACACTGTGTTCTAAGCAAAATGTTCATAGCGATGAGAGATGGTATCAGTCCAATAGGGTGATTCTGTATTCAGGATGTCTCTAATGAACCATCTATCTGAAACAACAGACAATGCAATCCCCTTATGCTGCTGTCCTGAGGATATCCAAAGCAGCTGCTAACCTTGAAGAGTGGCTGGATTTTATAACAACTACATTCTACCAGGCTGGAGAAGGAAATGGCAAACTACTTTAGTATCTTGGCCAAGAAAATGCCAAACTGGGTCACAAAGAGTCAAGCATGACTGAAATGTCTGAACAACAACAAAAATATTCTACTATAGCTTTTACTTTCAATATGAGGGAGGCCTGAGACTAGCTACCATATAATCATTGTAGCTTTCATATAAAGATTTCAAAAACAGTTTAGAAATGTTCATGAAAATTCACAATAGTATAACCTACAAATGAAGAAACTGAAACAGTCTAACATATAATTATGATTGCTATTAAATATTTATAAGTAGCCTACAAATGATGATAAAGATTTTATAGTTTCATAGGCAATATATATTAAGAATATATCTCAAGGTTCTCATATTTAGATTAGTAACCTACATTACTTTTTAGCTCAGGCTTTGATATGTTAATCTTTGTTTCAATTTATCTGAGAGTTATAATGATTGAGCTGTGGAATGAAACTTAAACTCTTAAGAACTTTGTAGGAAAATCTCCAAAGAAGGATTTGGACCTTAGTGGTTCAGGAAGAGGGTAGAAATTATCTGTCACTTATTTTTCTTGTCTTTTTTAAAAATCTTTGCTTTTCATTTTAGAATCAATACTACATATTGGTTCTAAGCAGAAGAGCAGTAAGGGCTATGCAATGGGAATCAAGTGACTTGCCTGGGTTCACACAGCAAAGAAGTGTCTGAGGTCACATTCTCATTTCCAGGCTTGGCTCTGTATCCACTGAGCCACCTAGCTGCCCCCTTATTTTGCCTAAGTCTTAACTGAAACCCTAAAAATGAAATTTTGAGTGCTCTGAATGGGCCTGCGTAACACTAATAATGGTAAACATAATGATATAATCAGAAGTATTTAGTGTTTTAAGGTTTGCAAAGTGCTTTGTGTATGTTGTTTCATTTGTTCCTCAAAACTCTGTGACATAGGTTCTAGTTAACAATGTCAGTTTATTGCCTGACCTATTTATTTTTACCTGAAACAATATCAGCATTTGAGATTTGTGAAATTCACAAATTAAAGATTTATAAAGCACTTTTCATAGAACCACTCTATACTACACAGGGGCTGGTTATATAATAATAAATTCAGCTTATTAATAACTTGTTTGATTTCTTATTACAATAGAAGTTTAGATATAATAGAAACTGTGATAGAGTAGAAAAAACACCTGAATTCAAATACTGCCTCTAAGACTTTACCACTTGTATCGCAGTATAAGTACCAAGGCATTTAAACTCCCTGAGCCTCAGTTTCCTCACCTGTAAAATGAGAGGAATGTTTCTGAGGTCCTTTCTAGCTCTAATCTATAATTGTGTGGGAAAAACAACATTTGTGGAAGAACAAATTTCTAATCTTGTTTACTGATTTTATGAGTAGTGTGACAAATCAAATGGGTTATGGGTTCTCCCAAGGTAAAATGAAGGTGATGATCATAATAATACCCAGCATTTATGTAGCCTTTTTAGGTTTGCAAAAGCTTTACATATTAACTAATTTGATCCTTACAACAATAAAGGAAATGAGTTGTATTATTATCCCTATTTTATAGCTGTGGAAACTGAGGTAAACATAAGTTAATAAGTGACTTCCCCAGGATCATCTAGCTAGGTAGTATCTCAGGCAGGATTCAAATCCAGGTCTTCATGAATCCAAGTCCTTTGTTTTGTGAAAAGACAAATTAATATTACCTCTGATTTCTACTATATTGATTTTACAATGTAACTGATTTCATGTTGTCTTGGTTTTTAGAATAGTCAGTATCTGTCGAACTTCCAAAAAGGATTTTGTTATTTGCTTCCGAAGCTGATAGGGAGCCATTGAAGCTTATTGGGTAAGGGGTGACTGGACCTGCAGTGTAGGAAAATCACTGACAGCTGAATGGGGGATGGATTGGGATGAAGCAAGATCTGAGACAGGAAGACCCTATTTATGAACATTTATTTCCAAAGTGTCACTATCCTTCCTATCTAGGTTCAGAATCTTAGTATCCTTTGCTCTCCTCTCCCTCTCATGCTCCAAACAGTTGCCAAATCTTGCAGGCACCACCTCTACATCTCCTATATATGTCCACTTCCCTCTTTTCACTCAGCTTTTGCATTAGCCTCCTAAATTCTATCCCTGATTCAAGTCTCTCAGCATTCCCATCTATCTTTCATGCTGCTTCCAAAGTGATTTTTCTAATGCATAGTTTGGACCGTGTCATTATGTTTTTCATAAATCATAGGCACTTGTTACCTCCTAGGATCAATTGTCAACTCCTCTGTTTGCCATTTAATGCCTTTTACAGTTGTACAGCTTTGTTACGCATTATTCCTTTTCACACACATGCTGGTCCAGTCTTTGCACTCTCAATCCTTGCTCCAACTCCCATCTCTGTACTGGAGGCAGCAGCAGGTGGTTCAGTGGTTAAAGCGCCATGACTGGAGTCAGGAAAACCTGAGCTCAAATTTAGTCTCAGACACTTGCCAGCTGTGTGACACTGGGCCAAGTCTCTTAACTTTTGTTTGCCTTAATCCACTGAAGATGGAAATGGCAAACTGCACCAACATCTTTGCCAGGAAAATCCTACATGGGGTCAGGAAGGGTTGGATACCAATCAAACAACTGAACAATAGAATCTACATCTGGATGTACTTCCTTCCTCACCTCTATTTTTAGATCTTTCAGGTTCCTTCACACAGTGTCTGTCTACAAGAAGCCTTTCCTGATCTCCCCAGCTATCAGAGCCTTCTTTCTAAAATGATCTTAGATGAATAATTGGGAATGACTTTGCTATTCTTAGCAATGCAATAATCCAAGACAATCCCCAAGGACTCATGATGAAAAATGCTATCTACCACCATAGAAGAAACTGATGGTGTCTGAATGGAACCTGAAACATAGTATGTTTATTTACTTTCTTAATGTCTTCATGTTTGAGTTCTCCTCTACAAAATGACTAATATGGAAAAATGTTTTGCATGATTGCACATGTAAAATCCAAATAAGATTGCTTGCTGCCTCAGTGAGGGGGGAGTGGAGGAGAAAGGGGCAGATTTTGAATCAAATTTTTTAAAAGGTGGTTGAAATAGTTTTTACAAGTAATTGAGGAAAAAATAAAATATTAAAAATCTAAAATAAAAAGAAAGCATATTACAAAAAAAATCTTAGATCTATTTTGCCTCTATCTCTGTACAGGTATGACTACATCTAGAGGAAGCCAGATGGTGCGGTGGATTGGACCCAGAGTTGGGGAAGATCTCAGTTCAAATCCAATTAGAGAGTTATTGACGTGACCTTTGGCAAGTCATTTGACCTCTAACTGCCTCAAATTACTTGTCTGTCAAAGGGAGATAATAATAGCACTTACCTCTTTAGGGAACCTTCTTCCTCTCTTGGCTAAACTCTGAACATCCCTTACCATGCCCCATATCTTGGGAGGGAGCTCACTAGCAGTTAGGGGCAGGGGGAGTTAGGAAAGACTTCATGGAGACATGGAGTTTGAGCTTCATTTTAATGGAAGAGATGAGGTTCTATTAGGTGGAGGTAAGAAGGGAGTCCAAAGGAAATCCAATCAGTTGCTTAGTTCTATTTATTGTGGGCAGCTAGGTGACCTTGAATCAGGGAATCTCTTCTTAGTGAGTTCAATTCTGGCCTCAAGACACATTAATTCTGTGAACTTGGGCAAGTCATATCACCCTGTTTGCCTCAGTTTCCTCATCTGTAAAATGAGCTGGAGAAGGTAAATGGTAAACTGCTCTAGTACCTTTGCCAAGAAAATGCCAAATGGGGTCAAAAAGAGTTGAAAATGATTCAGCAATACTTTACCTCTGCAAACATGTCTTAAATTAGTCTTCTTTTCTATTTTTATTGTCATTATCTTAATCTAGGTTCTGGCCTCTTGCCTGTACCACTACAACAGCCTCAAAACTGGTTATTCCAGTTCCAGTCTCTTTTCCCTACCCTCTTTTTATATACCACCAACTCCTCAATCTTCTTTATTGAAGGATCTGATCATGCCATTCCATTAATGAAACCCTCTTACCATCCTCAATTGTTTTTAGTAAAGCCCAAACTTCTTAGCTTGGCATTCAAGTCTTTCCACAATTTGGGTTTGATCTCTTTCTATCCTTTACTTTTTTCTCTTTGGTCTCTAAAGTGGGGGGCAATGTGGCTATGGCTTGACCCTCCATATGATGCAAGGTAACCTGACTGGAGGATAGAAAAAGAGGTCACATTCAAGGTTGTGCTGGAGCCAGTTTGGACCTGCTTATGAGACATTGTGAAATGTTCAGTCAACATTTTTATACCTTGATCTGCAAATCAGGAGGAGACTATATTGAACAGAGATAAGGAGGGAGAGCATTACAGGAAAATCCCATCAGTTGCTTGGTTTTTTAAAATTATTGTTGATTGTCTAGGTTTTAAAAGTGTTAATAATGAAGATTAAATGTCTTTTACACCCCCCCATCCCATCTCTCCAAGACCCAGTTATTAAATATTTACCAAAACACCACTGCTCATCCCACAATGTCCATGAGAGCCAATTGCAAGGCTTGTCTCCAACACAACCATATTTCCCCCTTCACCCATCATGGCCTAACACCTGCCATTTGGGTTCTCTCCTGTGCTGGCCTCCCATGGCTGGGCAAGCATTTCTCCTGCTCCATCAGGTTCATTAGGGGGCATTTATAGGTGATAACTCCCCTCCCAAACACACTCACAATCTGTCCACCAAATTTAAATTATTTCCTGGCTAAGGTAGGCATCCTTCACTAGGGCAGGCTTTGCATTCAGTGCCACTATTTCCTTTTAATTTTAGGTGGAACAAGGGAAAGTTGTATAGGATGAGCAGGTGTGGATGTCTTTCAATCTGTATTGCACAGAGGTAGCTCAGTGGATAGAAAGCCAGGCCTGGAGTTGAGAGGATCTGGGTTTAAATCTGCTTTCCGATACTTCCTAGATATGTAACCTTGGGCAAGTTCCTTAACCCCCATTGCTTAGCCCTCACTGCTCTTCTGCCTTAAAACTAAGACAAAACACAAGAGTTTTTTTTTTTAATCTGTTTTACAGAACTCATTATGTTATCTCCCTCCATCTATCCCTCGTAAGAAATCCTTCATTTTTTATATCAGCCACCACCAAGGTGGAAAATGTGGCTTCAACCAGGACTCCTCTATCTCCCCATATATCCAATTAATGGCCACATCTTATTATTGCTACCTCCACAATACTCACACACCTGTCTTTTTCCTTTCTGCTCACACAGCCACCTAGACTAGTTCAGACTCATTATCTTTTACCAAGTATATTTCAATGGCTTCCTAATTGATCTTGCCTGAACCCTCTTCTCCCTCCAAACTGCTGACAAAGTGATTTTCCTAAAGTAGACACATATAATTGTATGACCTCTACCACACTCAAAGTCTCAAAAAACAATCTCCCCCCACCTTGCAGAAGTTCTTAATCTTTTTTTGCATCATGGGCTACTTTAGTGGTCTGGTAAAAACTATGGAACTCCTCAAGCTAATGGCTTCAAATGCATAAAAATAAAATACATAGGATTATGAAGGAAACCAATTATCCTGAAATGCATTTAAATATACTTTAAAAGTTGAGAGACTCCTGGTTAAGTGTATCTGTGTCTAGTGGCTCCCTAATGATTCCAGGATCAAATATTGCTATTTTTAAAGAATCTCATCCTTTGAAAATTTCTATTTCTTTGTAAGACATGTAATTATTAGTATAGTAGCACATATATGTAATTTTCAAATTAAGCAAACTAGTCAACTAGTTGGACTGTTGTTACCTTCTATTAATACTTTTTATACTTTTCTTATATCTTTTATCTACATTCATAATCTTTTTCTATCTAGAATGACTGTGCTCCTATGCCCCCAAATACATATCTATTGAAACACTACCCACCTTTCAGGACTCACTTCAAATGCCACCTCCTTCCTGAAACTTTCCCCGATTCCTCCAGTTGGAAATGATATTTCTATTCTTTAAAGTTTAGCAAATTTAAAGGGCTTGTGTAACTCTTACATAATATCCTCAGAAAGGTGTTGTGAAAGCAGGACAGTGTTAAGCTGCAAAAGATTGTTTAGCAAACAACACATTTATTGACTACCTGCTTTGTTCCAAGTAATATACTATGTCCTCAAGTCATTTTCAGATGTGTCAGATTCTTCATGACCCCATTTGGGGTTTTCTTGGCAAAGAAACTGGAGTGATTTGCCATTTCTTTCTTCAGTTCATTTTACAGATGAAGAAATTGAAGCAAACAGGGTGAAACAACTTACCTGGGGTCACACTACACCACAGATAACATTAACTTGAAGACATGTTTTCTTCCCAACTAAACTTATTTAAAGTGGGTGTATGTGAAAAGAGAATTACTTTTATTTAGTATTTCATTCTCCCTATTTTATTAGAAAATTTAAATTTTAATGGATAATGGAGATGTCTCTCATGCCTGGAACACATCCTCTCTAAATTGACTTCCTAGAATCCCTTTTTTCAAGATCCAGCTCATGTACTTTTTTCTGCATGAAGTCTTTCCTAATTCCCCCAAATACTACTGCCCTCCTTCCCAAATTACTTTGTAATCATTTACTATTTATTCTATTGTTATGTGAAAAATTCTTCCCTGAGTTCATGTAGTGGGTAACTACTACTAATCATATATTAACCATAATGAAGAAATTAGAGGTAGAAACCTAGGTTTTGTTAATATGCTTATAGGTTCAAGCCTCAAAGAAAAACTGAGCCTCTATCAAGAATTTCATGATTCTTTTTATAGGTGAATTTATGTCAAAGCAACAGAGAAACAGTTCACTTATATAATGCACATGTACATTCTTGTACATTCTTCTTAGGCCATAAAAATCAAAGAGGAAATACAGCCATAATTTCATATATTTCTTAAACTGAAAAAATTTAAACAGTCATAATCTCATAAATCCTTCAAGGAAACAAACTTTGTTCAACAAACTGTATAGGTAAAGTAAATCAGATTATATAATTGACTAATTTTTAAGAGGATTCAAAATAGACTAAGGAAGATTTGCAGGTCCTCAAGTCAAGGCCGGTTAATATTTTCCTCTGACTTCTTATCCAAGGAATGTCTCTAACTAAACTTTTCACATGCCAGGGAACAGGTTTTGGCCCTGTGAAGTTAATATTAATCAACAATTATAGGAAGAATAAAAAGATATTTAAAAACATTTCTCACACTACTTGTTGTCTTCCCTTCTATAAATGGAAGTTCCTTAAGAGAAGGCCCTTGGATTGATATCTAAATGGCATTTGTTTTATTAAATGGCATGGTATCATCTAATCTACTGAACTGTGAAGAGAACACTAGGCAAACTCTAAGGTGATACCTTTTCACATGAGGTCACTAAGGTCCCAGGCGGTTAGTTTGCAAAAAAAATGACCTCTCGGATTCCTTCCAGCTCTTAACTATTATCCTATCCTTTTCTCAAAGTCACAAAGCCAGGCAGGTGGCAGAAACAGATTTTGAATCCAACTTCTGTTTTCCAGGAAAGTTTTAGGAACCTTTACTAATTTAACCAAGCAATCGAACTCTGCGGGTCCTAAACCACTAGTCCCGCCCCCAGTTTTCTCCTTACCAACCAGGGGCTTCCTGTTGGCTAGGTTTTTCACACTTACTCCACGAGTGGGGGGCGTGGGGGAGGAGGGGAACGACGTTGACTGGCAAGAGGCGTTACCGCAGGATTTACGTCATAATCCCGCGCCCCCGTCCCACGGAGGGAACACGTGGTTTGGAACTGCTGCCGCGTGCTTTCCTCCTTTCCCGCCCCACATAGTCCCCTCTCCAACGCCCCCGTTTCTCCACGATGGCCGCGGCCGCGGAGCAGCCCACACACACGGGCGGAGTGAAACGAAGAGGGAAGGCCCAGTACGTGCAAGCTAAGAGAGCCCGGCGCGGCGGTGGCGGCGGCGGCCCGAGGCAGCTGGAGCCCGGACTTCAGGGTATCCTCATTACTTGCAACATGAACGAGCGCAAGTGTGTGGAGGAGGCCTATAGCCTCCTCAACGAGTACGGGGACGACCTATACGGGCCCGAGAAGGTAAAGTGCGGGAGATAGTGGTGCAAGGGATAGGAGAGGTGGGGAGCCGAGGGGAAGAGAGTGGAGCAGAGCAGAGCAGAGCTTGAGAGCGCGCGCCGCGCTATGTGTCCAGACCTGCCCGCACACGTCTTGCTTCTGGGAAGAGGTGATTAGTTAGGCCGAGGCTACGGAAGAGGCGTCCTGACCTCCTTCGGCCCCTGGCCGGAGGCGGAGTCCGGGCGTGGCTGCGGGCCAGTTGCATTGCTTTGCTTTGCCCTACCCTGCCCTGCCCTGCCCAGTCCAGTGTGGCTCCAGCCCTACAACCTGCACCTTGCAGTGATAACTTTAAAAATCTTTTTAAAGCAACAAAAATTATAAGTAGCTTTAAAGTTTGCAGTGCGCCATATACATATACATGTGGGGTGTTGTGTACATGTTATACATGTATACTCATGTAAGAAGTGTTCCAAAGGTCTTAGTGTACCTGAGTGTGCATGTCCACTTACCTGTTTATACATGCATGTACGTGGTGTGGTTTTGGGTGGTTTGTGTGTACATGTCTATTATATATTATATATATGTGTGTGTGTGAACTATGTGTTCCATAAGTCTTAGAACTTGTACATACACATGTGCAGGGTGTTTTAAAAAATCTTAGCATCCATTTGTAGATGCACATGTACTTATACATAGCCATATATGTCTAAGGTGTTAAATTTATATGCATAGATGTGTGTGTGTGTATAGGGTATACCAAACATTTAATATAGTTTTAAGCTACTAAAGCTTTAAACTGAACCAAGACTTCTGGGACCCAGTGTTTGAAGAAGAGAAGACCGTGAAATAATATTGTGTGCATGTTTTCTAAGTCTTAGCTTATGTGTACAGTGTGTTCCAAAAGTCTTAGTGTAGGTAATATATAGTGTTTTAGAAAAATCTTTGTCTAGATATGCATATATGCACACATACCTATACATAGGCATGTATTTGTGTTTAAGGTGTTTTAAAAATCTTTGTGTACATATGTGTTTGTGTGTACACAGGTATGGACAACATTGCAAAAGTTTAGTGCAGATTTAAGCTTTAGCTAAAGCTTAAATCTGCACTAAGACTTTTGTGATCCTGTTAATAAAGAAAAAAGGACCATGAAATAATATCATGTGTATTATGTGAATAATGTGTACATATACACCAGGACTTTTGGAGCACCCTGTACCTGTGTATATGTATATGTACACACAAGTACATGAAGACTTTTAGAACATCTTGTGTGTACACATATATTACATATATATGGTAAGTAATATATTGTTGAGGAAACTGAGGTAAAGAGAATGATAGTGACTTGTCCAAGAACTGTATGAGGTTGGGGGGAGATGTCCCCTGAACCCAGATAGACGTGCATGAAGTTTTGGACCTACATGAGCTGGTAATAGCAGATTCACACTTGGGAACTTCTGAGGTAACTATAGGGCAGGAGTTCTTAATTGGAGGTCTCTGGATTGATTTCAGGGGTCCTGTGAACACAGATTTTTAAAAAATTTACATTTTCATTTTTCACTAACCCCTAACTGAAATTGGGTTTCCTTCAATTATGAATGTAAGCAACAAAACCATCATTCTCAGGAGTGGCCCATACATATCACCAGATGGCCAAAGGAGTCCGTGAAACACCGAAAGTCAATCCTCTGAAGAAGGGATTCTACCATATTTCTAACATAGCAGGAGATCATAGAATCCAAAGTTAAAAGAGACCTTGGAGGTCAATTGAATCTGAAGATCACTCAGAGAGGAAAGTGACTTGGCCATTGTCACTTATGGAATAACTAGCTTAATTGAGAGCTAAGGGTGGCCTCATCCAAAGGAGGATTGCTCAGTAGGTAGCTTTTTCCAGTTTCCCCATTAGTGAATAAATAGTTCGAATCCTTTTTTTTTGTAGGGGGTTAAATTAACAGCTGAAGCCCTAGAACACTTTTAAAAAAGAAAACAGGACCCTGGAAAGATATATTTATTTTGGAAAAGGAAACACATGTGTATAACTGAAAATTCACCTACTATATGAAATTTTGAGGAGAAACTATGGCAAGAGTGGGGTGGGAAGGTAGGGATGTATTCTGCAGTTGAGGGGGTTGGACAATCTGTTACGTTTCTGCATCCCAAAAGTAAAATTCAATCAACAATAACATTTTTGTTATGAGACACCTAAAGTTTTCTGTGTTTATTTAATGACTGTTTTAAAATCTGGACTAGTACCTTTATTTATACTTCTCAATTTGATATAAACAGTTTGTAGACAAGGATAAGCAACCATCTGGAAGTGAGGAGGAAGAGGAAGATGATGCAGAAGCTGCCTTGAAGAAAGAAGTCAGTGAGATTCAGGCATCTACAGAATTGAGATTAAGACGATTTCAGTCAGTGGAAAGTGGAGCAAATAACGTGGTCTTCATTAGAACACTTGGCATAGGTGTGTGAATCTTAGACTACCTAATATAACCAATTTGCAGTAATTGTCCTTATAGATCTGGATGGGGAATATCCCTGCCTCAGAGTGTTAACGTATTTTAAAAAATGACTTCATGGCTTGACTGTGATGATTTGGCTAATAGGGTAAACATTCTCCTAGATTTTTATTTTTCTGAAGAAAAGTTTTTACAACAAATGGAGAATATTTTGCCAGATGACATGATAGAAGTAGAATAATGTGTTAATACATCTGGATGGCATATATATCCATAAACATATATATAAAATTTTTCTGGCTTTCCCTTTCATTTATGTTTCACCAAAATAAGAGCAGTGGCCTAGAGAAGTTATATATTCCTTAGTATCGTATCTAAAATCCTGCCAAACCTTAAGATCTCTGCTAAATTACCTTGTTGAATTAAAAAAGGAAAAAATAAAGTTTTGGAGAGATTTCTAAAATATAAAAATTCATTCTGTTTGTTCCATAATAGTTTTTCTTCTTTTTCCTTCTTAAGAACCTGAGAAACTTGTACATCACATTCTAAAGGATATGTACACAACCAAGAAGAAGAAAACACGGGTTATTTTGCGTATGTTGCCCATATCTGGCACATGCAAAGCTTTCTTAGAAGATATGAAAAAATATGCTGAAACCTTCTTGGAACCTTGGTTTAAAGCACCAAATAAAGGCACGTTCCAGATTATTTACAAAGCACGAAATAATAGTCACATGAGCAGAGAAGAAGTTATTAAAGAACTAGCAGGTATGTTTCAGATGGCTGGTTATACATAGAGATATGATACCACTATGGTATAGTACAGTGCTTTAGCAGGAGGCCTACAGTTGAGGACCCATGTTTCAGCCCTAGTTCTGATAATAGGTGCTCATTGGATCATAGATTTAGAATTGAAATGAACTTTAGCATTCACAATTGTCCAGCTCACTCATTTTATAGTTGGTTTTGAGAAACAAAATCCAAGTTCAGGAACCTGAGGGTTTGAGAGGTTCATTTACTTTTCTAGGGCCAGTCACATAGCTAGTAGTCATTTCCAATGATTCAGACCTAGAGTTTCTCATTGCAAGTCCAGCATAGTGTCCACCTCATATGCATTGCTTTGCAGATATGCAGTGATTTTAACAGCCATATTTTAAGTTTTATTTAAAATGTGTTATTCTAACAAATCAGAGACATAAGCTAATGATGAACCTTCTAAGCTTAAGTGCTTTTTCATCTCTTTCTCTTGCAGGAATAGTGGGCTGCCTCAATCCTGAAAATAAGGTAGATCTCAGTAATCCCCAGTATACCATTGTGGTGGAAATCATTAAGGCTGTCTGCTGTCTGAGTGTTGTCAAAGATTACATGTTGTTCAGAAAATATAACCTTCAGGAAGTGGTCAAGAGTAACAGAGAGGGGTCTCAACCAAACACTGGCCAGGACTCACAAGTAAAAAATGGGAAGAAAGCAAAATTGGAGTTGGAAAACACAGACAAGGAGAATCTCAAGTCAAATGAAAGTGACTCTGCAGAAGACAAAAATAATCCCCAGGTAGTAGTAGACAGTAGCAAAGAGGAGGAGCCACAGAATCCACTTTCTGAGACTCAGATGGAAAGTGAGAAAGGAGTCAAATCTGAAAATGGAAGCCAAGTTATAGAAGGTTCTAAATCAAAAGAAAGTGACCCAGTCTTAGAGAAAAACTAATCAGTCAAGGCAGGAAATAGTAAGAGAATTCCAAAGATGGGCACAAAATAAGCTATCCAAGTTGAGAATGTTATTTTTTTGCATAAATAAAACTGGCACTGGAGGCAAATTTAATCTGAAGTTTATCAAAGTTATGGAAGTATTAGAAATACAATGCTATTTTTCATTAGCAGCTCCATTGGTTGAATCAGTTGTGGACAGAATAGTGGCCATCTTTCCTCCTCCTGGGAGTGATGAATTGGTTAAATTGCTTACTTTACCATGGAAAGCAGTTTTTCATCATCTAAAATGGAAACAGTTTGGGGAGTTTTGGGACCATTGCTTAGAGACAGGAAGGTTAAATGTATTGGAACTTTTTATATTATGAGCAAGGTTTAACCTACAAGTTGTTAGATTCTTAGGATGTTTGCTTTTCCAGGATTTTTGTGTAATAACTTAGAGGAAAAATTTTTTGCATTATTAGCAGTATCATTTAGGGAAATGGGGGGAAAATGCTTTTTATATAAAATTCGAGTTGGTGCCCTGCTTCAAGAAAGAAGTTACTTTTATGGTGTAGAAGCAGTGAGACTCAGAATTCCTAAGAATTTGTTAAAAGCATTCGAGCAGATAAGGATGGCCACATTTATCTAAAATCTACTTTGTCTATTATATAATGCCATAAAGTTGAATCCCCTTTTACTTGTTAATTTTGAGAGCTCCAGAAAATAATTTTTTTTATTTTCAAGAGACTGACCTTCTTTCATATTTATTTCTGTGGTTTTGATAATATTTGAATGCAACATATTGTTCATGAGCAACTCTTCTCCCAAGTCACTTGTTACTGCATCAAGCTTTGTGATAAACTGAATTAGTTCTTTTGAAGTTTTGTTTTCGTTTTATAAACTGTTTTTTCATACTGACATTTCAGTTTTAAATGTCAAAATTCCATGGTGCAAATTGATTGGTTCTTTCAGCTAATTGGTAAGCTCACATTATCTTACCATGTAGAGAAGAGGGTAAATTACTCTTTGTGTGTCTTGGCAGTGTTTCATTAATACTAATTTTGACTATAATTTTTAAATGTTCCAAAGGCATGATTCTTTTCCTTATCATTTTAATTAAATACTTGACTGTAATCCATAGCAAGATACTTTTGGTTTTTCATTGTTATTGAAACTTTTTCAGAAATGGAAAAATAAATCTCCCCTACAGAAACCAATGTTTCATCTCTTTTGGGGTGGGGGTTGGGGTGGGAAGGCAAGGAGGAATATGGGAGAGGGTAGAGTATAGACTCTTATAATAAATATAAATATTCAAAACTGGACTCTCTCATTTTGGTGATAGTGGTCTTCAATTCTTAAAAGCTATATGTATATAGCATAAGTGAAGGTAGGTCTTTTCAAGCCACAAAGGTTTTATGTCTGGACCCAGCAGGTGCACAGAATCTGTAGGGTATATATAGAGATGTAGCTGTAAGGGTAATTCATTTTTTTCAACTGTAGCAAACTCCAAGGATCTAGGAAGACGTTGGCGAAGGTTTTCAAGTTTGTGTGCTCAAACTGCAACTTCAAGCTGCTTGTGAGCTCCCCCTCCCCATTACACCAGAGAGTGAAGGGAGGAAGTACTCTCTTTGGGTGGCTAGACCAAGGGGCACTGTGAATAGGGGTAAGGGGCAGTTCCCCTCCCACCCCCTAGATCCTTGAAATAGATATGCCATTGTGTGCAAAGTTAATCATTACATAAGAAGGATTAAGTTCAGAGTTCCTTTTATAAGCCAAGAATCTTAAAAAGTTTATCACCCCTAGACTGCTTTGTAAATTGGAATATTTTAATAGTGAATTTTCATTAAATCAAAGCATATCTGTTCTTTGCAGTTCTACTATAAGCCATAAAATTGAGAACAATATATCCAATAACTACAATAATTTAGATGAAAACATTACTAAAAAGGTAGCTGAACTCCAATTAGGCACAGTGACCAGTGTTGGTTATGAAGGATAGATGATAAAATAAACTTTGAAGAGTATGGGGAGGGTACTTGTGATCATGTGGTTGCTGTGTTCGTTTTGATGAATTATTTGGTGTAAAAAATAAAAGGCATAAGATTATATTTTTTAAAGCTTACAAAATCTATTCTTTGGAACTAATGAGCTTCTAAAACAGATGCTTTGTCAGTTTCAAAAATAACTAAATATAATATGTGAAGAATGAAAGAACATAGTTTTTATCCCTAAAATATTCCCTTCTGAAGTTTTTAGTAACTTTATTTTTAGCAAATAAAGCATAAGACAGTGGAAGTATAGCTTTAATTCTTTGGTTCTACAGATTAAAAGGTCATTTTCCAAATATTTTTGGATTACTTTAAGGCTTAAAAAAAAAGGGTTAGAGAAAGCAGGAATTTAACATTTTAGTTTTTCAACTGGAAAAATAAGCCCCACAAACATTGTACAGTGCTATGATTTGATAGTAACCAGTCACAAGAATATGATTAAGATCAGCAAGAAGTAAAAGTAAAAAAGTAAAAGTAAAAAAAAAAAAGTAAAAAAGTAAAGCAGACAAAAGAATGCCATGTAAATGCAAAAGAGGCATCTCTTCATTCGTTCAAGTTAAGCTCGTCCCCATTCTTGGTCTCTTAGTACATTTCGTTTTATTTTCCCAGTGATGGTCTTTGGTAGTTCTTGAACAAATTCCATCTAGTAGAGAGAAGCATACCACAAAACTATTAATAGCATCTTTTCCTTGACCTTGCTTTGAGACTAGGAGCTCTGTTTATACTAATGAATTTAGAATACTGATTTTTCCTAGATGTGAAGGGTCATCTTTATAAATAATACCTATGTGACACCAAAGTAGGGGTTGATGGTAAGTTGGAATAAAAAAAGAACAAACTGGTGGTTGGATTGAATTGGCCAACTTTCTGTATATTCAGGGTTTTTGTCCTTGGAGAGTGAATGAAGATTAAACATGGAATATTGGGACTCCAGAGGGGCCTTGAGATGATCTAATCTTTCTTGGCAGAACCATATGTAATTCTTTAAAGGTAGATTTCTATTTCATAAGAGTATCCACAAAAGATTCTAGTCTTTGTTTTATAATACAACATTATTGTTTGTAACCCTTAAAGTTTGAGGAATTGCTTTGACATATTAGTTACAGTGAGAGTTTAGGAACTAAGATAGAAATTCTGTGCCAGCATGTCCTCAAAATCAAATAACATCTCTACTCTGTGTTTCAGTTTTGTTATTTGTGAAAATGTAAGAGTCTATGCTTGAAATAATTCTGTCATGGCAAAATAAGTTGAGTTACTACTATATGCTTGAGAATTATACCAAATTTCTGTAAGATATTTTTCAAAAAACCGTTTTTACTTGTGATACTGCAATACAAAGAATAATCAGTAATCTTTTATGGCAATGTTTTCTTTGATTTAAAAGGTTTAATAAGCAGAATAATTAGAAATAATAAAAACAGCTAGCATTTATTTATGCAGTACTTTGCAAATATCTCATTTTCTATTCAACCACCTTGAGAAATATTACTATTCCTGTTTTACAGATATGGAAACTGAGGCAAATAGCAGTTAAGCGACTTGTTGAGTATTAAACAACTAATAAGGTTCTGAAGCTGGATTTAAACTCAGATCTTAACTCCAGGTCTAGTACTCTAGTCACTGCATCACTTAGCTATCTCTTTAGATGTATTTCTTCAGAGGTCTCTCTCCGAATAATAAAAGTAAGGCTAACACTTGTGTAAACTAGAGATCTCTTAAGATCTCTTTAGAGTCTCATGGTCACTGGACCCTTTTTTGAAGAGTATCAGTTGGTCTGCTATGATTTTATTAGTCCAGAGCATGACTTCATGAAATATATGTTATTACTTTAGCAATGTATAGGAAAAGAACTACAAAATCTAAATACTATTTAATCTTTATTTTTTTAAGCCCTTACCTTTCACCTTAGAATCAATACTGTATATTGTTTAAGTAAGGTGGTAAGGGCTAAGTAATGGGGCTTTAGTGATTTGCCCAGAGTCACACTGCCAGAAAGTGTCTTGAGGTCATATTTGAACCCCAAACCTCCCATCTCTCACCCTGGCTCTCAATCTACTGAGCCACCAGTTGCCCCTACTATTTATTCTTAATTATCCATCTTGGCCTTAGAAGAGAGCTAAGAAAATAGACTCCCCTCCTTCCTTTGCAGAAGTGTGGAATTGCAAATATGAATGTGGCTTTGATTTGAATTTAGGCCTTCCAGACTCCAGTCCTAACCATTGTACCACCTAACTGCTTCTTAAATAGAAGAATGTTAGGAGGGATATAGTCGGAAATAAGGGTGACATTTTAAAAAAATTATCAATAAGGTAGGAAAACTGGAGCAGCACCCAAGGTGCTCTTTTCTTCCTTCAGATTTTCCCTTTTTAAAAAACTATGAAATTAACATCAAATAACAGAATTTTACATTTACAAAGAAATGAATCTATTACATAGTCTTTCTTTTTTTCCAAGTAAATACAAAATTGAACCCAGTAGTCCTTTTATTTTTAGATACTTGCCTTCCTGGGGTATTTGTAAGGTGCTGTCACTTTCTTCACATGATTCTGAAGCTCCAGAGTCAATGTCTCTGTGTTGGCAGATTTATAGGGTGCAGCCAAGACAACAAAAGCTTTTACCACCTGCCAGGAGAAAAATCCACATCTCTTTGTTACAGTGGTTTTCAAGTAACATCAAAGGATTGCCCCATCCAGAAAAAGGACTTTTCTTCATTTAGAAAGGAGAGTGTTAATACCTTGCTGGTGTAGTTGTGAATTGATCCAACCATTCTGGAGGGCAATTTGGAATCATGCCCAAAGGGCTTTAAAAGAATGCATACTTTTGATCCAGCCATACACTGCTCATACACTGCTGGGTTTCTATCCCAAAGAGAAAAAAAAAATACTGGGCCAGGACCTGTTTGTACACACATATTTATAGCTGCACCTTTGTGGTAGCAAAAAATTGGAAAATGAGGGGGGTGTCCCTCGATTGGGGAATGGCTGAACAAATTGCAGTATATGATGATGGTGGTGGAATACTATTGTGCTCAAAGGAATGATAAATTGATGGATTTTTATACACACTGGAAAGACTTCATGAACTGATGCAGAGTGAAATAAACAGAACCAGGAGAACATTGTACACAGAAACTGAAACATTGTGCGACAATCAAATGTAATAGACTTTGCTACTAAAGGCAATGCAGTGATCCAGGACAATTCTGAGGGAATTATGAGAAAGAATGTTATTCACATCGAGAGAGAACTATGTGAGCAAAAATCCAGAAGAAAAACATTATGATTTATCATTTGTTTATATGGGTATGTGATTTGGGGTTTTGGTTTTAAAGGATTGCTCTTTGATAAAAATGTATAATATGGAAATGGGTTTGTGATTATATATATATGCATATATATTGATTATATATAGAGAGTGATTACACATATATATTATATATATATATATATATAACCCTGGGAGAGGGCAGGAATGAGGGGAAGGAGAAAACTTGAATCATGTAATCATGGGGGAAAAAAAAGGAGAATGTTAAGGTAAAGGTCCCAATTTAGCATCTTTAACTTCTTCTGCCAATGCCATTAACAGCTTTGGGAACTTTGAGAGGATCTGGTTAAGCATTAAGGAAGCAAAATTCTCAGACTATCCTGACTACCTTATCCTCCTCAGCAATAACTGACCTCTTATTTTGTACTTTAAGCATTAAGTATTTTTTTTTTTATTAAAACCCTTACCTTCCATATTGGAACCAATACTGTGTATTGGCTCCAAGGCAGGTAAGGGTAGGCAATGGGGGTCAAGTGACTTGCCCAGGGTCACACAGCTGGAAAGTGTCTGAGGCCAGATTTGAACCTATGACCCCAACTCTAGACCTGGCTCTCAATCCACTGAGCTACCCAGCTGCCCCCAAGCACTTTTTTAACAAACAAATCTACCTGTGGAAGTAGGTTGTGTAGGTAACACTTTTCATCTCTCCTTTCAAGAAGCTTTTCTGATCACTTCCCAACTGCTAGTGCCTTCCCTTCCAAATTACTTTGGGATTTTCTTGGTAAAAATATTGGAGTGGTTTGCCATTTCCTTCTCCAGCTCATTTTACAGATAAAGAAACTAAGGCAAATAGGATTAAGTGACTAGTCCAGGGTCACATAGCTAGTAAGTACTTGAATCTAGATTTGAACTCAGGAAGATGAGTCTTCCTGCCTCTAGATCTGGCACTATCCACTGCACCACTTAGCTGTCCCATTTGTAAGTTAGTCAGTGTCTAATATTCATTCATACATTGCATCTTCTTTTTTATTTTTAACCTTTACCTTCTGTCTTAGAATTCATACTAAATATCAGTCTGATTCCAGGTCTGGCACTCTATACATAATGCCACCTAGCTGTCCCCACACAATGCTTTTTGACAGGAAGAAACTGCTCTCTATTCCATCTTCTAAAAGAGAATTGTGATGAGGCACTTTTCATCAAGTTGCTATTTAAATTATATACATTTTACCTCTCCTCTGATAGGATCTGGACTGCTGACTACAGCAGATTCTACAACAGCTGGATGTTCAATTAGGGCACTTTCAACTTCAAATGGTCCAATGCGGTACCTGGAAAAAGATCATGAGCACTTTAGATATAGCATCATTTAATCCCATTCCTCTATTTTCCAGATGGAGAAACTGAGGCCAGGAAGGTTTAGTGATTCAAAGGTTTAGAGACTCAGAACTATTCAGTATATAAAAGAGTCAGGAATAGATCCCAATGCATTTGACTCCAAATCCAAATCCAAGCTGCCATCATAATTTCTAAATTAACTTTTAGGAACTTTATTTTTGTTTTGCAAAAGTATACTCTATGTTTATTTTTTCTTCTACCAAACTTTGTTAATTCTACCATGGCTATAACTCTCTTGTCCCTCTTTCCCTTTGTTTTGACTTATAGCAAAACCATCCTAGGTCATGCTCCCTTCCTTCCTTCCTTCCTTCTTTCCTTCCTTCTTCCCTTTCCTCCCTTCCTCCCTTTTCTGCCCACCTAGGTCATCATTTTTCACCTGACCTGTTTTAAAATTAGCCTCTTTTCTAACCTTTCTTCCTTCTAATATCTTGTCCAGAATTTATTTGTAAATTAATCAGTATCTAATATTCATTTGCACATTGCTGATACTCCTTTTTTTTTAACACTTACTTTCTGTCCTAGTGAAAACTCTATGACAGAAGGGCTGCCAAATAGTCTTCCTAAAGCATGTTTGATCAGGTCATTTATTCTCTTGCGTAATATTGCGGCATGGCTTCCTGATGTCTCAAGTTTAAAATATAAACTATTCTGCTTTACTTTTAAAACCCTAAACAATCTAAGACCAGGCTTCGTTTCTAGATTTATTTAACATCATTCCCCTTTGAGCACACTTATGTGTCACCCAAACTAGACCCCAACTGTTCTCCAGACTTGTTGTTTCTGTCTTCCCCTTCTGTATCTTCCTACAAGCTCCCCTCCCCCTCCCATGCCTGGAACACACATTATCACCTTCCTTCACCTCTTAGAATCCATAGCATCCTTCCAACCTCAGTCCACCTACTACCTCCTAATCCTCCCAATGTTAGTGCTTTCTCCTTAAAATAAGTTTGTGTTTGTGTATCTCTTTACAGTTATATCCTCTAGTAGAATGTCAACTCCTTGAGAGCAGGGACTGTTTTCTGTCTCTATCTTTCTAGATGGTGCTCCTTTGACTTACCTCTTAAAACACCCTACCTTTGTGTGACTCTGGGAATATCACTTGAGTACTCAAAGCTCCACGAAACTCCCTAAGACTATAGTTTCCAAGAAGGTACAGACCTGTATTGATGGAGGGAATTTTCTCATCCAAGAGTTCCCTATAATGTAATGAAATCTCATGTCTTGTCCCTATATCTTTAAGGTCTAGTGTAATACTTTCTATATATTAACTTTGTATATATTGAATATATTAACAACTTAAAAAAAACCTTAACCTTTTGTCATAAAATCTATACTATCAATTCTAAGGCAGAAGAGCAGTAAGGGCTTGGCAATTAGGGTTAAGCGATTTGTCCAGGGTCACAAAAGCTAGGAAATGTCTGAGACCAGATTTGAACTCAGGTCTTTCCTGGTTCCAGGCCTGTTATTCTTTATCCACTGTATTATATAACAGCCCCATATTAGCAATTTCATAGATATCTTTTGAATCAAAGTTTGCCGAATTCTCTAAATAAGGGAAAAGCACTAACCCAGATGATATGATGACATCATCAGCTCTTCCAACAAACCAAAAATAACCATCACTATCCATTATCCCTCTGTCTCCAGTGACATAAAAATTTCCCCTGATAGTGGCAGCTGTTTTCGTTGGATTGTCCTAGGAAGAGAGGGAAAAGAAGCAATTGTGAGATTAATTTGATCCAATAGGGATAAATTCAAAATTTTGAAGCACTTTTGGATATTTTTTCAAAAGCAGTATATTAGATTCCAAATTTCCATACCACATATTCAGAGAAGAAAGAGAAAGGTCTTGTAGACTTCATTCTAAGGGCAATTTCTCCTTCTTTACCCGGTGGCAGAATATTACCATTTTCATCTATGATCTAGAATGAGAAAAACACTTTTTTGCTTGGCTGTTAAGAATGAATTCTCAGCAGAATGAAGATAAAGATCTCCCTGGATATAAAAGCCTATCATTTTAAGACCTGAATTCTCCCAGGGATATTGCATCCTTTCAAATTCTGGAACATCACAATTTCTAAAGAATCAAAGATGGGGTTGACTCAAAAGCAATAAAGAAGCTCACTAAGCATCAGTTGACTACAAAACATTTCTAGATCAAACAGATATGCAAGCTGCTGTTTAAGGGATATTATTCAGGACATGTAGGATAAGAAAAGGATGTCATGCAAAAGCAAAGAGTACACAGGTTGAGTGTTGCCCAGGCATCCTCTGCCCCACATTGGGGAGGATTTCCTGGCGGGGTGGGGAAATAGACAAGAATCAAAAAAAGATAAGGAAGCACAAATGGGTTGCAGTCTAGAAGAGATCCCAAATCCACTGAGGTATTAGAATTAAGAGGTGTTAAAAATGGAAGTAATCAAAATAGAAGGAAACTTTCTGTCCTTGTTGAACTGATCATATTTCCTTGACCTACCTGGACATCATAAGGTGGCACTCCCTTCCCCATTGATCCAGGTTTAATTTCTTGACCTTTCTGATTGGCACAGATTATTCCCTGTGAAGAGAAAACATTTTTAGTGGCATACTAAGGCCTATGTTCTCTTTTTCTAATCTACTCCAAAGGTAGAGAAGCATAGTAGAAGTCAGAAAGATGTGGGTTCAAATCTCACCTCTGCTATATATTGGTCTGTGTGACCCTGAGCAAGTTACTTAACCTCATAGTGTTCCAGCCAACTCTCTATGACAGTAAGTTGCAGAAAAGGTGTGGACCTGCCATGATAGAGGGAGTTTCCTAACCTGGGAGTTCTCTGTGCTAAGGAAATCATAGACCCAGCCCCTTTGCCCAAGGATAACGTTTAATTTTTGCATCTTCTTACATAATGACACACAAACTTCAGATATCAGCTTGGCAGACTCCCCCAATGATCTCTCCCAGCTCATTTTCTGACACCTTTCCTTATAAACTGAAGGATGAACCTGTAGTTAAGGGCAGCTTTCCTCTATTCCTTCCTTCCTTCCTTCCTTCCTTCCTTCCTTCCTCCCTCCCTCCCTTCCCTCCTTCCCTCCTTCCCTCCTTCCCTCCTTCCCTCCTTCCCTCCTTTCCTCCTTTCTTTCTTTCTTTCCTCCTTTCTTTCTTTCCTCCTTTCTTTCTTTCCTCCTTTCTTTCTTTCTTTCTTTCTTTCTTTCTTTCTTTCTTTCTTTCTTTCTTTCTTTCTTTCTTTCTTTCTTTCTTTCTTTCTTCTCTCCTATCTTAGAATCAATACTAGCCATTGGTTCTAAGGCAGAAGAGCAGTAAGGGCTAGGTAATGGGGGTAAGTGACTTGCCCAGGATCACATATCTAGGAAGAGTCTGAGGCCAGATTTGAACCTAGGACCTCCCATCTCTAGGCCTCACTCTCAATACGCTGAGCCATTTAGCTGCCCCTCATTTGGAATTTTCTTGGCGAAGATACTCGAGTAGCTTTTCATTCCCTTTTCCATTTCCATTTCACTTTACAGATGAGGAACTGAGGTAAGCAGAGTTAAGTGATTTATTCAGAGTCACACAACTAATAAGTATCTCAGGCCAGATTTGAACTCAGGAAGATGAGTATTCTTGACATCAGTCCTGGCACTCTATCCATTGTGCCACCTAGCTGCCCAAATCATACTTATGTGAGGGAAAATGAGAAGGGTAAACATTTATACATCAGAAATTGACAAAGGCTACAAGTTAAGACTTGGTTTATTATTTTTGTTGTCTAGACTTAAGAAAGTAAAGGAGAAAATGTTAATAAGTGACATTAGATGTGAAAGTTATCATGCATACTTTTTTGGAGAGCTGGTTGATCACTGTTGCATATAGGGAATGGCCAAGGGAGCAAACTCCCTCTTCTATTGCAAGTATCACTTTCTTTGAAATTTATAGTCAGAAATAACTGTCTAACTCTGAAGCATTGAGGAGTAGAAGCAGGTGTTTGAAATGATCAGTTATGTGATCTGCCCAGAGTCAGAAGTGGGACTAACCTAGGTCTTCCTGGCTTCAAGGATAGCTCTCTCTCTGTTACACCACATCTCCTGATTTGTCAGAGGATTAAGGAAGAGGAGAGAGGAGAATGCTCCTTACTTTCTATACCATGTGAAAACACAATAGAGTTTCAAGGGTTCTAGTAACAATTTTTGTTGCATAAGGAAAGTGACCGCGGTCATTTGCACGTACCACTTCTGTCTGTCCATAGCCTTCATACAGTTCCAGTCCTGTCTGGCTCTTCCACTGTTCTCTCACTTCTGGGTTGAGTGGCTCCCCTCCAGTCAAGCAGTGCCTCAAAGTTTTGAAGCTATAGCTTAAACAGCAGAGAAATTGTATGGGTTTATTCTGAAAGTGATTTTAAATAATTGGCTTTTTAAGTTAAGAATAGAGAGAGGCAGAAACAGAGACAAAGAACCACAGAGAAGAGGGAGAGAGAGGGAGGAGGGGAAGAGAGAAACAAGGATGGAGAGAGGGATGAGAGGCAGAGGGAGAAGAGAAAGGGAGAGAGGGATTTAGGAAGAGAAAAAGAGGAAAGGAGGGAGAGAGGAAAGAGAGGGAAGTAGAGAAAGAGGAAGGGAGGAAGAGAGAGAAAGAAAGAAGGGGAGAGAGAGAGAGAGAGAGAGAGAGAGAGAGAGAGAGAGAGTTAGAGTCTTGGGAAAATTTTCTAAAACAATTTGAGATTGTGTGAGACAGGTGGCTAAAAGGTTCATACCTTTGATACAGCATTACCTCCACTGGGCATATGTCCCAAGGAGGACAAAGAAAGAGGAGAAAGAGGGAATGGATGTTAACATACTCATAGTAATTTTTGTCATATCAAAAATTGGAGTTAAAGTGGAGACCTAATGATTAAAGAGTGGCTGAACAAACTGTGGTAAATAAATGAATATTATCACACTGAAACAAAATATAAATATGAAGAGTTCAGAGAAGCTTGTTAAGACTTTTTTTTTGAACTGATGTAGGACAAAAAAGCAGAACCAAGAGAATAATGTAAATGATGACCACAATAATGCAAAGAAAAGAATGGGATTAAGTACTAGTCTTGAGATTTCGCCCCCTCCACCAATGTAGGTCAACTTATTCTCTGTACTTTATGGTCTTAGAGCATTTCCTTGGGTTAAATCACTTGCCTGATGTCACAAAGCCAATTTGTACCACAGGCAGGACTTAAACCTGGGCTTTCTGGTGGGATCTTTTTTCCACTATGCCATGATGCTTCTCAAAAGCAAAGGAAGATATCTCCAAGAGACATCAGAATTCACATTAATGAAATCACAAATCTTGATTCCAGAGGTGTAAAGTTGAACCATATCTCTCTCCTTCCAGTACAGAGGTGGTAGACTATGGGTGTGAAATTTTACATATCCTGTCAGATATGATCAATATATTTCTTTGCTTTGCTTAACTGTTTTTCTTTCATATGGGGGGATTTCTGGCAGAAATAGGGTAATATTAATTATTGATTTAATAGGTAATATACTAATAGGTAGATTATATTAGGTGATATTAGTAAAAAAATGATTAAAACATTAAAAACATTTTTTGAAAGAAGAAAATACAGATTTTCTACCTGAGAAGAAAAGGGCTGGAGGGTGGGATGTAGAGCGGCAGGGGTTTTTCTTCTTGGGTTTGTTTGAGAGCTTTGATTTAGAAAATAGAATAATTTGGCCAAAGGAGAGGTTGTTGGTTCTCTGGCCCCCAAGACAGTAGGTTCATAGAGAGTAAAAATAAATGATTCTGAAATACCTCTTGAGGTCTTTTTGAACAAGCATCCGGTATACAGTTGGGGCACTGCAGAGAGTGGTTATGGGGTATTTGCTAAGAGTCTAGAGAAATTATAAAAGAGAAATCAGAAGTTAAAGGTCAAGAAATCAATGCGATATTTTAAGCTTCTAAATACAATCACAGATTTAAAAATAGATGGTACCTCAGAGGTCATCTTAGTCCAAACTCCTTTGACAGATGAAGAAACCTAGGCACAGAGGTGGGAACTGATTTATCTAGCTGGAGACAGCTAGGAGGCTCAGTGGATGGAGATCCGGACCTGGAGTCAGTAAGACCTGTGTTCAAATTCTGCCACAGACACTTGCTAGCTGTGTGACCCTGGGCAAGTCACTTAACCTCCATTGTCTAGCCCAAAGAGGGCGTAACCACCCCTGGTGGGTGCTGCAGTGATCTAGGGAGGCGGTCATGGCCACAGGTGCATTTATCTTTCCTATTAATTGCTATTAAAATTAAAAAAAAATTAATTTCCAGGGGGCTAAGTAATATTTTTTCTGGAAAGGGGGAGGTAGGCCAAAAAAATTTGGGAACCACTGGTCTAGCCTTTACCGCTCTTCTGCCTTGGAACCAATACTTAATACTGATTCTAAAACAGAAGGCGAGTTTTTTTTTTTTTAAAGAAATAACTAGTTACCTAGGATATTTTGCTTGAAATCTAAGCAGGACACCATTAGACCATCTTCTACATATTTATATAAAGTATAATTTCTGTGTAGATATACAGAACAATATTTGTATACATGAACTAACAGAGTAGGAACTCCAGTCCTCTTTTCCTAAGACAATATGAATCTTTTAAATGAATTCATAAAATGCAAGAATATTGCAGACCACAAGTTTTTCAGGGCTGCCTCTTCTGGATTAGAATTCTAATGTTAATATCACTGTAATTAAAATTAATTAATTAACTGTAATTAAAATAATCCTGTCATACCCATTAAATTAGAGAAATTAGTTAAAAATTTAATGTTGGCAGAATGTGGTAGTCTAGGATTTGAGTTAATCTATGAGATCCAGAAATTTCTAGTTCACTAAGAGCAAAATATCAAAATAATCTTAAATTTAAAAAAAATAGAATTTAAATATTTAATATAAGCTTAAGAACTATCATCACACACTGATATTCAAATAAACAAATAGTCCCCAAAATAATAGCTGCACAGGAACACATACAATATTATTATACATTTTCATGTTAAATTTAACAAGACAGTAACTAGATCATCTCATTTATTTCTTTATATTATTCCCAAACTTTGATTTTTTTCCTACTGTATATTTTACTAGACTTCATTGCTGTCATTATTATCATATATATCAGAAATGTACACGACTGTCATAATTTTTAAAATACTTCTATTTTGGTCCTGCTTTCTTCATCTTGAATCATTTTATCTAAATCTTTGTAGTATTCATGTTTGTCATTTCTGATGGCAAAATAATAAACTATTACATTCTTATTCCTCACTTTCTTTGGCCTTTTTCCTGATCATTGTGACAGATGGTTTTATGCTATTACAAATAATGCTGCTAGGAATATTTTTGTATGGGAAGATCTTTTTGTCTTTAGGATTATGACACTAGGTAGTGGGATCACTGGGTCAAACGGTATTGCGTAACACCTTATTGTTTTCCAAAAAAGATTGCGACAATTCACAGCTGTTTTAGCAGTGAAATAATGTCCTTATTTCTTCATACCCCCATGATCCAAGCAAGGGTCAGCTATGGTGCTATGGGACACTCAGAGTCTGGATGTGTGTGTGTGTGTGTGTGTGTGTGTGTGTGTGTGTGTGTGTGTGTGTGTGTGTATGCCAGCAGGAGCTCTACTTTAGCAGAGAGGGTTTTATTCTTAAAAATTTATTCTTAAAAATTATTTTTAAAAATTGCTCTTTTGAAGAAGTGATTGGTTATTCTCAGTGGAAAGGGTCTAAAAGAATCTGTCAAATCAGAGAATTTGGAAGATGGTCCTTCTATGCTCCTTACAAAGGAATAATCACTTACCTGAGTGCCTACAACTCTATTTTAGACCCCCTCCTGGGAGAAATTGGCATATCAGTTTGATTTAGGTGCACCACATCTTTTGCGTCCTTTTTCTGAATTTCTAGCCAAGTCATAGCTTAACTCAACTCTTGGCCCATCACACTCTGCTAATGTTACATTTTAAACTTATTTTGCCAATTTGATGAATATAAGGCGGTATCAGAATTGTTTAATTTAGATCTCTTTTATTAGTCTGGATGTTTAAAAAAGTGATTATTGATAATTTGAGTTACTTCTTTCAGGATATAGTTATTCACATTCTCTTACTACTTGTCAACTGGGCAATATATAGCTTACCCTGAAAATGTCTGAGTTCAGATTTGAACTCAGGAAGATGAGTCTTTCTGACCTCAGGACTGGCACTCTATTCATTCAACCACTTAGCTATACTTCATGGTGATATATATTTTTTTAAACCCTTAACTTCGGTGTATTGTTTCATAGGTGGAAGAGTGGTAAGGGTGGGCAATGGGGGTCAAGTGACCCGCCCAGGGTCACACACAGCTGGGAAGTGGCTGAGGCCGGGTTTGAACCCAGGACTTCCCATCCCTAGGCCTGACTCTCACTCCACTGAGCTACCCAGCTGCCCCCCCCAAGGTGATATTTTTGCTAATTTTATTTCTTCCTTTAATTCTTTTCCCTGTATCCATTGCTTCTTTTTTTGGGGGTCTTGAGGAAATTCTTGTTAAATTTTCTTTTGTTGGTCATATTTGAATTTATTTTTCATTAGACATTTCTGATTCCATTTTTCTTCACCAATAATATTTTTTTCATGTGTTAGAACTCTTCTGTGGTCTATTCATTTCTTTGAGGGTTTTTCCCCTAAAAATAATTTTCTTTTGAAAGTTGTAATAGATTTGCTTCATTTTGATGTTTCCATTGTTGTTCCGAGGAGGTTATTGAAAAAAAATGAGATCTTTTACTTTTCTATCTTCTTGGAAGTTTTGTATTTTAAATATAAAGAAATATTAGATTTTCATTTGAAGTAATCCTTTCGAAAGAGGCCTTACTGTGTCAGCAACTTACTGTGTCATTCAGCTCAGTGGTATTTTGTCCCATATAAAAACACATGAAAGAGAAAATGAATCCTGAGATATAAACTCATGGACTGTCAGATTTGAAATATAGTCCTGACAACTCACCTAGTCCAAGCCTTTACTTTGCAGATGATAAAACAAGTTTGAAGGGGTAAAATAATTTGTCAAAGGTCACATAACTTATTGACTGAAGAAACATAATCCAGGATAACAGCATCATAGATTTGGGGTTGAAAGGAATCGTTAGTGCTAGAAGGGATCTTATAGACTTCATCTACTCTAATACCTTTTTGGGGGGATTAATTCACCGAGATGGCAAAGCTGGGATCTGAACCGAGGTTTTCTGGCTCCCAAATCCAGTATTCTTTTCACTCTACATATATCACACTATCCCAGATTTCCAGAATCTGAATTCTAGTTCTTTTCTTTATTGTACCTACTTTTTCTTTTTTCTCACTTAGATTTGAGATTTTTCATTAGAAAATCTGTCATTCAGAGATTTTTCATTTAGAGATTTTCATTAGATTTCTGTTTCATCTCCTTTGATTTTCAGATGGGTTCATCCTGCAGATATTTGGTTTGCTCATTCTAATTGTTTAGTTTTTGCTGCTGCTATCTCATTCAATAGTTATATACTCAATCACACAACACTTTATCGTGGTGAAGGTAGTCAGAATATTATACATTTGGAGCAGGTAGGGGCCTCATAGCTCATTATCTAATTCTTCATTTTTCTAGTGAGGAACCTGAGGGCCACAGAGATTAAATGACACCGGCTTCTTTGCTATTCCTTCTACAAGACAGATTCCAGGCATTTTCTCTGGTTGTCTCCCATGCCTGAAATACTCTCTCTCTATCTCCCTCTCCTGGTTTCCCTGAAGTCCCAGCTAAAATCCCATCTTCAATAAGAAACATTTTTTTATGCCCCTGACGTTCCTTTTGTGTATTGATATTTTATCCTCTATTTATCATGTTCGTATGTAGTTATTGGCCTGTTATCTTCCCTATTAGGCTCTGAGCTTCTTGAGAGCATGAACTATTTTCTGCTTTTCTTTGTACCCCAGCCCTTAGCCCAGTGTCTGGCATGTAATAGACACATAAAATACTTAAATAGACACTTTTAAAAAAACTCACTTGTCCGAGGTCATATCAGTACTAAGTAAGAGTTAAGATTTGAATCAAGGTCATCAGACACCAGTGCCAATGGTCTTTCCATCAGTTCATCTTCTATTACTGATAAGCAATTAATAGAATCTGAAGCCCTGGGTCATGTATTGATGATGTTGCTTGAGCTACATAATAAGGTAGGTGTAGAAGCAGTTTTCCAAGAGCTTAGACTTATTTTCAGATTCTCAAACTACTCTGCCTCAACTGGTACCACTGTGTAGAACTATGGGGCAAAAGTATTCCTGGGTCACATACAGTTCTCATGTGTTTAATGACATGTGATGGATTCTACTTTTTAATGTTCCACAAGGGAAAATAACTGCCCTTTGTCATGTTTTTTTTTAAGAGGTTAATGAAATCTCAGCCTTCTGATACCTTAGTCTAGCCCTACTTGCTTGAGAAGGAGGACTAAGCCTGGCATATGTGAAGCAGGATCAAATTCATGGATTAGCACAGTGAGGAGGAGAGAAAGGGTAGAGCAGGGCTGTTTTGGGGCAAAGCACCTAAAATCTTGCTGGACTGAAAGGTCTAGCTCTGCCACCCATTGTCTTTGATTCATTGAAGCATAATCAAAATACTTGTTTACATTTAAGATTCCTTAGTTAATTGCTTAGAACCAAGCCCTTAAGCTACCCATAGATTATGATCATATTAGTAAATCTTGAGCAATTAAATGAGGAGGACAGATTTTATGCTTGAGAAAGCTGTGGGTGTTCCCTTGTTAGGAAATTAAATAAATGCATTCAACACTGAAATCCTTAGAGACTTCACACTGTAAACAAGAGTAAATTCCACAAACCGGAGAAACTCTGTCTACTTATTTGTGGTTATGTGAGTGACACGGGGAAGTTCAAAGGGTTGGTGCCATGAGGCAGGTGGGGAGGTTGTAACATACGTCTAAGAAGATATCCGTATTAAACTGGGCCATGCGGTGCACGAAGACACAGGATCCTTGAAGCCAGGTTGAAAAGACACTACCGATGGCAGCCTTCACCCAGCCAGTATCAGCCATGTTCCACATGATATCTGAAGGTTTCAAGTCCAACCAGTACCTAAACAATATCAAGGAGGAAAAAAGAACCATGAAAAAATTCCTCTGTTAATTAGCTTATAAGTGTCTCCTCTCCTGAGAGCTTATCACATTGTATATCTAAACCAGTGGTTCCCAAACTTTTTTAGCCTACCTCCCCCTTTCCAGAAAAAATATTACTTAGTCCCCTGGAAATTAAATTTTTTAAAATTTTAATAGCAATTAATACGAAAGATAAATGCACTTGTGGCCATCACCGCCTTCCTGGATCGCTGCAGCACCCACCAGGGGGCAGTGGCGCCCACTTTGGGAATCACTGATCTAAACCGTGGAGGCAGCTAGGGTGGAGTTGCAAAATATACCTTCCACAAAGAGTGTACCCAATACCAAGGCTACTCTGTGAGTGCTGGGCCATTTTGGGAGAGCCGGTTGTTCCACTGGTAAAATAGATAGCCATTGGTTCCTGGCTTGCCGTCTTCACGCAGTTATGTTCTTCAGAGGCTGATCTGTAAAATGTGACAAAGGAAGTGACTGAAGTTGAAGGATCAGTTTAATGCTGACCCTTTGGTTTTGACATTGATAAATTGTGATCGTTTGTACACTATTGACAGTTTATGAATTATTTCCCCATATAAGATTTTATCTGATTTTTACAACCTGGTATCTACTTGATTGGAGGGAATCCTGGGCAAAGCTGACCTGGATGATTATTGGTGGGTCAATAACTCGATGATGTTTCTTCCCTATGTAATCAGTCATCTACTACCTCCTACCTTTAATCTTCAGACAGGACCAGGCTCCTGGTGTTGTTCTGGCACCTCCAGTACCTCCAGGTAATTATATTTACATTACCATTGCCATTGTGAAAGGATGACAGTTTTGAGGCAGGTCGGTGGTTTAATGAATAGAATGAATAGACTTGGACTGGGGGAAAACTTGAATTAGAAACTTACTAGCTATATGACCCTACTGAAAATGTAAGTTTGGGACCTGGTAGTGATTTAGTTCTGGGAATCAGGATTTTAGAAAGGTCATTGATAAGTTGGAAATCACCCGGGAGAGGAAAAATTGCATGGCAGCCAGGATGGTGAAGGTCCATGAGATCATGCCATCTGAGGATCAGTTGAAAGAACTGAAGATGTTTAACTTGGAAGCGAAAAGACTTGGGGGCAGGGGTTGGGTATGAGTCAAATCTTTATGTATTTAGCTTTCCCTTCACTTCCCTCCCCCCCCCCCCCCAATTGTTTGTCCAAACTTAATACAAATTGCAACACATATTAACCAAATACACAAAATGAGAAATTTCATCAGAAATGAAACAAACAAAAAAAAACAAAATTCTTCCATTTGATAAAAGACAGAGTCCCAAAGGTAAAAAGTTATGACAAAATAATTGATTGATCAGTTGTAGGTCCTTAATAAATATATTGTGGCTTAGATTGGATTAGAAGGAAAGTGATGGAATCTCCAACCTTAGAGTTCAAAGAATCTCAGAATTTCAGAGTTGAATTTCAGCAGTTAACTAATCCAATCTATATAACATGAAGAAACACCACAACATATTCAACTGGCTATATATTCTTTACTTGAAAACTTACAACAAAGGGAAAACCATTTCCTCCAAAAGTCATTCATTCAGCCAATAGGTGTAACAGGACATTTTTCTTTACCTTAAACCTAAATTTGCCTCTTTCCAAGTTCTCACCCTTGTTACTAGTTCCATCCTATGGAGCCAAATTCTAATAATGGGTCTTTCACAGAATGATCATTTGCATGCTTGAAAAAGTCCTCCAAGAAGAGGCATCATAGAGCTAATCCTATTTGAAGTTCTTATGCATGTCAATTAATTTCTTTTCAATTCAGTAAAATTAAGCACCTACTATGTAGGAGGTACTGTGTTAAGGAAACAAGCAGGTGTCTATTCTGGATGGTTTGTACATTCATTTGGTTTGTAAGATTTATTGAGCTTCCTTCTTTCACTGTGGTTCAATGGACTCTATTATATGGCTCTGGTGAGGATACCAAAGCAACTTAGAGAACCTTCAAGTCAGTCCACACAAGAGGAAATCTTTTAAATTCCTTCCTTTTTCACATATATGATATTATAGGCCAGGTCCAGAAAGTACTCACTTAAATAACTCATTGAAGTTTAGCCATCCATTGCGACTATTTTCTGATACCAGAATCTTGGTTTTCAAAGCAGGGCAGTTGGATACGATAGAATCCACAGCTGGGGCTACCTCATCACTAGCGACAATACATTTGGCCTTGGATGCCTGTAGCCTGTACAGAATGTCTTTGGCAGTCAGCTGTATTGTCCCAGGCATGAAGACAAGTCCTAGAAAAACCAGAGAATTCACATAATCTAAATCATTTTAACTTTCTCCTGAGTGTCAGGCTGATTTGGATTGAGGGCATTGTGTCATTCTAAGAAGGGTATTCTGTATTTATTTTTTCTGGGAGGGAAGACACAGTGCCCTATATTCCTGCTCTTTAGCCTAAGATAGACCAAGTTTTGAGGTCCTTATGTTAGAAACAGGATTATGGGACAAGATGAAAAATGTAAGAAGAAACCAAATGTGTTTTAGAGAAGGGAAATAACCACTAAACTGGACCAGAAAATCAAGTAACAGAAACTGAATGACAAAACACTATTAGTTAGAATCCTTTAAACCAAATGGATAAGAGAACTTGGGTTTAATTGCTCAGAAGATTTTTATATTCTCTTGGACTTCATTTAAAACAAATTATAATACCAAATATTTACTGTAGAATCAATATATTCTTTATGAGCATGAGGACAGAATAAGAAAAAACCTCTGAGAAAACACTCTCCCATTTTTTTGCAGACAGGGTAGAACATTGCATATATCAGATTTCTAGGTGTGTTTTTCTGAATTTTTTCTCTTTTTTTCTTTAATTCTCTAAGGGATGTCACTTTTGGAGTTGAAGGGGAAGAGTAGAAAGGGAAATAAAGCCAACATAAAAACAAAAATAGACCTGATATATTAAAAATACATACCTCAGAGGATATGAATATCTGGAAAAATATAAAATTATTTATTACTCATACTAATTTGTATATTAGCCAGAGATGACAATAATCAATTATTGTTATAGAATCATTGATACCGTGTGAGTCTGTAGGATTATAGAAACATAGTTTTAGAGCTGGATGAGACAAGCCTTTTACAGATGAAGAAAATGAAGCCCCGAGAGGGTAGTGACTTGTCCAAAGTCATACAGGTAATAAAAGATGGAGCCAAAAACTAAAGGCCTCTGATACCAGAGACATTACCTATCCCACCATACATGCTTCCTCTCACTGTCATTGGCCAATGTGTGGATATGGTAGTGCAACCCTAACTGAAGCTAGTGGAGTGGAGTGGAAAGAGAATAGACTTTAAAATCTGAAGTCCTATTTATCTTGTATATAGTTTGTCTGTAGATACTTGTTTGCATGTAGTCTCCCCCATTAGATGGCAAGCTCCTTAAGGGCAGGGACTGTCTTTTGCTTCTTTTTGTCTTCCCATTACTTAGCACAGTGTCTGACACATAACAGACACTTAATAAATGTTGGCTGATTGATTGAAGAACTCTGTGATTTTGGATAAGTCTCTTAAACTTCACTTTTCTCATCATAAAATATGAAGATTAGATAGAAAGATCATATCTTTAGAACTAGAAGACTCTAGAAAGTCATCTCATTCAGCAATTGAGGCTTAGTGAGCTTAGTTACCTGCCTAAGGGAATAAGAAGTCAAATTAGAATCCAAACCCAGGGTCGGTCCTGGCTCCTTCAACTCTAAAACCTTATAATTATAAATCCTATCAGATTTTAAATTTTAACTTGAAATTCTATTTACTAATAATAGCTGACATTTATATAACACTTTAATATTTACAAAATACATTTTTCATAACAATCTTGGGATGTGAGTAATGCAAATGCTATCTCCATTTTATTTAAAGAGAAACTAAGGTTCATAGGGGTTGAATAACTTATCCAAGGTCGCATCCCTAGTAAGGGGCAGAAAGAGGCCTTAAGTCTATTTCTTTGAATTCTGTCCTTTGCTCTTTCAACCATGTCAACCATTTAGTAAATTATTTGATTGTGCAACACATAACGAGAGAGTTTATTATAACATTGGTTCTATAAAGCGGAATTCTATGGATAAATTTTCGGTTATATAACAATAAGATTGGCAATTAATTAAATTCAATGATGTTTTTTATATTTAGATGACTACAATGCCTTTTTAAAAAATAATAGGCCATTTGGTTATTTGATACATCATTTTTCTTTGCTTTCAACGCTTTGACTTGGCCCTTTAACTTAGGAATATTAATGTCACTGACCTGTTCGCATACAAGCCACATTGACCAGCCACCACTCTGGAATTCTGGGGAGAATCACAGCAACTCTCTCTCCTCTCTGGAGGTCACATGAGCTAGAGAGGGCATTGGCTACTTTGCGGGATAAAAGACCCAACTCTCCAAAGTTCCATTTCACCTCGGCTCCTTTGCCGTTAGTCCACCAGAGCGCTGGGTTGGGAGGACGCTCTCCTTTCTGCCCGGTGAAATAAGAGAAAGGAATGTGAAGGCTACATGCCTAGGTCTATAATAGAACCTTTAATGATAGAAACAGCAAATCAGGGCTTGGTATATTGTTTTGTTGATTGTCTAGGCTTAAGAAAGTGATGAGGGGGCAGCTGGGTGGCACAGTGGATTGAGAGCCAGGCCTAAAGACGGGAGGTCCTCGGTTCAAATCTGGCCTCAGACACTTCCTAGCTGTGTGACCCTGGGCAAGTCACTTAACCCCCATTGCCTAGCCCTTACCACTCTTCTGCCTTGGAGCCAATACACAGTATTGGTTCCAATATGGAAGGTAAGGGTTTAGAAAAAGAAAAAGAAAAAAAGAAAGTGATGGGGGAAATGTTAATAATGAAGATTAAAATTTTTTTCTTATTTTTTTCTTCTAAAGTCCAGTTGTTAAACAATTACCAACACCTCTGAATGGAGGGGATAGTCATTTGCAGTGACTAGTTTAGTCCAGTACAGAAGTAGGGAAGGTGAATTAATGAACCCTGGGAAGCAGAGGTATCCTGGGCATTCTATGATTCTATGATATGCTGCATCTAATACCCCATTGTCTCAAAGAGAATCTTCAAATCCTTGAGATGAAAGGAACCTTAGAGATGATATAGTCCATTTCCCACACAAACTTTCTGTTATGACTTTGACAGATTGTCACTCAATTCTTCCTTGAAAGTAATGCCAATCCATGTAACATGAAAGTAGAGGCTTATGGACAATTTTGTATTTATCTCCAGTCAACTTCTAAAGGGTTCATGAATGAATAATTTTTAAAAATCATTTTTACCTTTATAATATGATATAATAATTGCTATAGGTTTGGAAGAGATGAGACTTATGAAGACATTAAGACACCAAGGGACACTTCTGAATTGTGGTTCATTGCTTAGATATTATTACATGTCACCCTCTCCCCTTTGCCTCATGTTCCCCACCCCCTCCATCTCCAGAGCAGGAAGGAAGAAGATGAATTTGAGCTTATAATATTCATAAAAGAATAGCAATGGCTATTCACTGAATTTATTTTGTTATTTTAAAGCTTCACTACCAATAATACCTTTTGGGATAGGCTGTGACCAGGAGACCTTCAAAAATCACAGTTAACAGAACAGAACCACTTGGTACCCATAACAAAGAAGTGATAATGTGAGAAAAGAGAAGGCTCTAGTCAGAGGTAGGGGGATTGCAGGTGGAAAAGGGCTTCTTTTATTTGAGAATTATATTTCTTTCCAAAGGAGAAGAAAGCTGGAGTGTGAGAGGCTTAAGGAGATAAAGGATTAAAGAACAATACTCTAACTAGAATGGGACAAACGAGGCTCTGTCCCATGGTATTGACAATTAGGACCTTTGCTTCCTTCCTGTGATGACTGCTGTCACCATGCCATGCCTCACCTTGCAGTCTTGGTCATCATGTAGCTCAGTCATTCTGGGTCACCCCTAGCATTCTGATTCCATGACATTTTTATCTTACAATTCATCTTCCTCGAAAGCTTCTCAAAGATAATTTAGGTCAGAATGCCCCTTCTCCTGAAATAGACTTTACCTGTGATCAAACTGTGATCTATACCACTGTCCCTTTCCCCCCTCCCCAATTTTCATTATCACCCCCCCAACTTAAAATATTTCTAGTTGTGGCTCTGTTGAAGTGAATCATAGGATCCTAGACCCTGAGCTGGAAAGGACCTCAGAAGCCATGTAACTCAACCTTCTTATTTCACAGGACAACCAGGCTAAGTAAAGTTAAATGACTTCCCCAAGATAATAAATAGTGAGTTTCAGAGGTAGACTTTGAACTTAGATCCTCTTACTCCAGAGTCAGGGTTCTTTCCATTGGAGTCAGTGTTGAGGCAGACAAAGGTTTATGTTATTACCAAGTACGGTACTTCTTACCTTTTCCAGCTGAGCCCAAACATCCAGTACATCCCCAGCAAAGTTGAAGTGGTCTGGCAAGTCTCGTTCACAGCGATTTATAGCTTCAAAGTCAGAAAGATTCAGAGGAGCCAAAACCTGGGAGCCTTGATGAAAATACCTCCCAGGTAACTTTGGACTCCCGACGAACCTTAACATCTGTAACTGGAATAAAATCTTCATGATGGCAAGATGGGTTTTTTGATAAGAAGAGTGGGGAGAATTTCAGGCCCTCTATCTCATGCAATGTGTTCAGGGGTGGCTTATGGTTCCATACCACCTATAGATGTTGAACACCACTCACCCCCTTTTCTTCTCTCCTGAGTTTGGATAACCTAGAACGTGTCCAGACAAAGGTAACCAAATTGGTGATGGACCTTGAGACCATGCTGTATAAGGATCAATCAATCAATCAATCAACATTTTTAATGAACTTACTATGTGCTAGGCACTGGGCTAAGCTCTGGGGATACAAAAAGATGCAAAAGCCAGACCTTGCCCTTAAGGAATTTATAATCGAAAGGAGGAGATAACACATGCAAACAAATATATGCAAAGCAAGCTACAGATAGGATAAGTAGGAAATAAAATAACAAGAGGGAAGACACTAGGATTAAGAGGTATTGGGGAACTGTTACCTGTAAAATATGGGATTTTAGTTGGGAATTAAAGGAAGCCAAGGAAGTTTGTAGCCAGAGTTGAGGAGGGAGAACATTCCAGGCATGGGAAACAGCTAGAGAAGATGTCTGGAGCTGAGAGATGAATTGTCTTGTTCCTGAAACAGTTAGGAGGCCAGGGTCACTGGATCAAAGACCACATGCCAAGGAGTAAGAAGACTGGAAAGGTAGAAACGAGCTAGTTTTGAAGGCTTTTGAGTGCCAAACAGAGGATTTTGTATTTGATCCTAGAGGCAATAGAGAGCCATGAGGATCATTTCAAAGAGCTTGGAGTGTTAAGCATAGAGAAAAAAAAAATTCAGATTTATGACAACGGTCTAGGTGTTTGAGGGACTGCCATATGAAAGAGGGTTTAGGCTTGTTTTGTGTGGCTTTGGAGGAGATGATAACCAAGGGGTAGAATTCACAAAGAGGCAAATTTTGCTTTGATGTAAGGCTAAACTTAATAATGAGGTTAATTCCACATAAAAAGAACTACTTTGAAAGGTAGAGAGTTGCCTCTTCCTTGCAGTCTTCAAGTGAAGGTGAATGACTAAAGTACTTGTTGGGGATGATGGGGAGGGTCTTCTCAGACAGGTACATGTTGAACTGGACGAGATCCCTTCTGGTTTCAGCATACCGTGTTTCTCTGACTTTTGCACTAAGTTTCTAACATCCCTCTGTTTCTAATCTCTCCCACCTCCAATTCATCCTTCACACTATAAGACTAACCTGCCTGAAACAGAATTTTGCACATTTCATCTTTCTTCAGCCTCACATCCTTCTTATTAAAATAAACATTCAAGGGATCTCTATTGCATCAGATTATTAAGCTCAGTATTCAAGGCCCTCCATGAACTAGCCTCTACCTACTTTTCCAAATTTATCCCAATTCTTCTCTCCCACAGAAACCCTATGTCTCCATTCTGAGCAAATATATCATCTCATCAAATTGTATGCATTCTTCTTGATTCTTTCATCCTCTTCAGAAGATTCTCCTCCCTTCTGCTTATCAAAACTTTATAGTCCAATTGATAATTAAAATAGCTCAAGTTCCTTTTTTTTATCAAACTTTTTTCAAATGATCCACTCTGAAACCATAGACTCATAATACTTTAGAGATGGAAAGGAACCTTAGTGGCTTTCTCATCCTATCTATGTACCATCTTGTACAAGATAAATGGTTATCAGTTCTTTATTTGAAGATCCTCTGTGACGGTATTCTCACTCAGTCATTTGATAGACCTGTCTACATTTGGGTGACTCTAATTATTAGGAAGTTTTTCCTTTTATCAGTTCTAAATTATATGTCTACAGCTTCTACCCATTGCTCTTACTTAATGGAGTAGGGAAGGGGGCTAGCAATTGCAAAGAAAATTAAATCATTCCTCTTACAGATGACAATCCTTCAAATACTTGAGCACAGTTACCATGTCTTCCTTAAGTCTTCTTTTCACAAGGTTAAAGGTCTCCAGTTCCTTTAATTAATTTTTACAGGGCATGCACATACAGCCCTTCACCATCTTGGTTGCCTTCCTCTGGATACTTTCCCACTTACCAATATTCTTGATAATATCTAGTGCCCAGAACTGCACAGGATATGTTGGATATGGTTATTAGGACAGAGTACAGTGGCATTATCACTTTCTTATTCCTTGAGGCTATTCCTCTTAATGAAGATTGCAATGGGATTTTTTTTTTGGTTGATATCTTACACTATTGATTTTTGTTGAACTTATAGTCTACTAAAACCACCAGATCTTTTTCAGATAAGCTTCCTTCATGACCCTCTCAGAACTTCTGTAGCATTTATTATTTGTACAACTTATTTAGTATTTAGCTTATGCTAAGTGTTTTTGGTTAGCTTTTTCTATTTGCATCCTCTCCCTTACTGCACTATGATTTCTGGAAGGGCAGGGCAGTGTTATGCTTTAAACCAGTATGGTACTCCCAGCACCTTCTATACTTAGTGTCTGCTGATTTTGATGGATAATGAAAAGGCTTCTATTAGACACACACTGTTTCTCCATTATCTTTCATGGAATGGAAAATCTCCTCTAGGAGCAGATGTGCTTGGGTTGTCAACAAAACTGTGTGTGCAAACAACTTAACAAAATGCATAATTTGCATCAGTCCTCTGGAAATGATGCTGCCATATGCTCCCAATGCCCAGATCTGCTTGTCCCAAAGTGAGGCGGATTGAGAACTACGTTTGGCTCTGCTAATATTCACAAAAACTAAATGATGGTTAACTGATGGCAGTTATCTTTATGACTAAATGACAATAATACTGACAACAAAAGAAGGTACTCTATATTTAAGAATAGCATGGCTTTCTCTCTAGTGAAAAGGAGAAGAGAAGAAGAAAAAAAGAATGAGGTAGAGGAAAAAATGCTAACAGGAACTCTATTTCTGATCTAACTTTCTGCTCAGTCATTCTTTGGATACAATGAATTAAAATTGGAGCTGTGGATGGGAGCACTGACTCCCTCGTATTCTGAGGAACCCCATTCACAGTGGCAAATAATGAACAGAAATAAACCGAGGAATGAGCTGGATAAATGTTGGCACTTCCAATGTAATAAGACTAAGTGGAGTGCAGTAGCTATTTGTATGATCTTCATTGGTCTTTGTCCATCTCATTGAAATGCTGAAAGAAGCTGCTTTCAGAAATCTTTAAATAATTGGGAAAATCTCATGTCCCACGAAAATTGGTATCTTATTTATTCTAAACAGAAGAAGAAATTAGATTCATCTGCAAATCTACTTCTTGGCTTTGTTCCTCCAAGGAAGAGATTGTTAGGTCTGTGAAGCAAAAACTCTTGCTTCCATTTCCTCCATAGGCAAATGTCAAGGTAAAATCGTTTTCCATTTCTTAACAAATTATTGGATTAACATATTCACATTTCTGGAACTAAATATTCTAGGTTGATCTAAACTGAATTTCCGCTTCCCACATACAAATAAATATTTCCCTCTCAGTGCTATGTACAAAACAATAATAAAAGTGGCATTGAATGGTGCATACACAGACTCTCCAATAACTAAATATGGATTTTGACATTTAGCCAGTATTTTACTTGAACTTTAATTCTACCCCAAAATATTACTTTCTTCAATGAAGTGCCCAGTTTTCTATTTCCTTAATTTCATAGTTCCTTCTTAACTGGCAACTCAACAAAAGTTTTAAATAATCGACTTGTCTTCAATTTGTTTGAAATATCTGATTTGTAATGGATTAGTCTCAAAAATATCATATGGACATGGAAAAACGAATTTAGAAGCAGCTATAGTTGATCTTTGGCCCATGAAACTTTGGAATTTTGTGGCAATTAACAAAGGTTTCATGATAAACCTGGTAGTGCAAGCAGTTCACTGTTTTGTATCAGTCTATTGTTTTGGCGAAAGTTTTAAATAACTCGAATAATTCAATGGTAAACAAAACAAATAATTCAGTGAAATGATGTCTAAAACCAGTCAAATATAGTCAGGTAATTCTTATACTTTTTAAATGGGTGTCTTTTAAAAAGGTAGGTACATTTGGAAATACAGGCTTGCAGGAGTTCCACTAAGTCTAAAAATCTTTTGAGAGGGCCTCACGGTCCTCATAAATCTCAGAATGCTTCTTCTAGAAAATAACTTGTGGTTTCCATATTGCCTTTTGCAAAAAAACAGAGTAGCCTGCTTCTATATCAGAGGCAAGGTAGCCAAGACTGTGTCTATGCTGGAAAGAAGTGATTGCTTTCCTGAATCAAGTATACCTTAGATTTAACGGCTTTGTCATCTAGATTCTTCTATGTATTACCCCAAAAGGTTTTCCTTACCAGGAGTTGCTACTGTTGTTTCAAAAAAGCCTTTTGCTCCTCCACAAGGACCCGTCTCTGTGCAAGCCAGAAACCACTGTCTTCCTTTCTCTCTGTGTTTCTAAACCGCTGTAGCCCTGAGACTTGGGTGCTCAGTAGGGAGGACTGTCCTCTCTTGGGAGTAGAATTTTTGTTTGTCTGGACAACATGTGGTTAAAACCGCTTATAAGACAGAAAAGTGAGAGCAAGAAGGGAAAATGTAGGCCTAGCCTCCCCTTTTGGTTCAGTGCCAAAACATGAATACCATTAGGTTATTATTTTCTCAAATGGAACTGTGATATCAAAATCCATAGGGCTCCAGTGACCTATCAGAGCTTCAAGAATCGTTATTAGAGCACAAATTACTGTTGATTTGTGATTTTTGGCTGTTCCATATGTATCACAGATTTGTCCAATGAAGCCCAGTTAAACCATAATAATTATTCTGTTCACTGACACCATTAGAAGATATGACATGAGAAGATACAAACAATTCAGCTACTTAGAGAAATCTAGATCTTAGAGATTAAAAAATAAATAAAACAAATTTGATATATCCCCTCTTCTCTTATTTCAAATATCAGTTGCTAAAATAGAGATTGGATCTTTTTTCTGTTTTTTAAAAACATGTGCTCCCCACCGCTCTCCCTTTACATCTAACCTCTGAGGAAACTTACTAAATTTTTGTTGGTGATGATAGCAATATTGTTTCATAGGTAGCCACAGATAAAGAAATCATCACTAATTCAGAGTCATTCCCATTTTCCTCTTCTATTTCTGTTGTCATTATTCTAGTTCAGATCATCATCACCTCTTATATGGACTAGGTTCCTAACTAGTCCCTGAGTCCAATCTCCCTTCTTAGAGGCTAGTTAGGTGGATAGAGTACTGAGCCTCGAGTCAAGAAGAGTTGAGTTCAAATCTGGCTTCAAATACAAACTGTGTGATCCTACACAAGCTACTTAATCTCTGTCTGCCTTAGCTTCCTCAATGGTAAAAAATGGCAATGGCAATAATAATAGGTCTTACCTTACAGGGTTGTTGTGAGGACTGTCAAATGTGAAAACTCTTCCCTCAGATATAAAGGAGTCCTAGTTGAAAGGTGGAAGCCAAACACACACACACACACACACACACACACACACACACACACAGAGACACACACACACACAAAACACAAAAACAAACACAGGAGCAGGATGTTTTGAAATATTTGGTTATAATAGCTGACTCTTTTAAGCCAACTTAGGCTGCTTCAGGCAAAGTTTTTGATGCAAAGCTCAACAAAGTGAGCCAACAAACACTATGGAACATCATCAGGGAGAGAGGAAGTCCTCTGACTCCCTGTAGGCTCCTGATTGGCTTTTCCCTGGTTTACTCTGTGTCCTGTTCATCCTTAATAGAGAGTTTTTGGAAAACAGACACATTAGTTTCAGGATCAAATAGATTAAAGTGCTCAGTATAGTGACTATCTCATAGTAGGGACTTAATACATGCTTTTCCTTTTTCTTTTGGTCTCCTTCTCTATACTTGGTTAGGATCATTTCTGGAAAGAAAGTAAACTGTTGTCAAGATTGTGGTTTAAGTCTTTCCAGCATGGTTGAACCTGCCAGGGCTATGATGAGATATTGCCTTAGGATTTTGTGGCACAATAGGACAAGAAGGAGAAGATGGACTGGATTCCCCTCTCCTTCCAATATTTTAATTAACTAATTTTGAAACTGAACAGTTGATGACTCCAACTCTTATCCAGAAACAAAAGTGCATCTTTTTCTTTTAAACTTCCAGTGATGCTATATAACAGCATGTCGTGGAATACTACAATTTACCAAAAATTGAACTTGAGAGTCACCTGAATCCTCTGACTCTTCATTTTTGCCTGGATTTTGTCAGGTCTCAGTTCAAATCCCACCTTCTGCAGAATGCCTTTCCTGGATTCCCCTTATTCCCATGGATACTGCTCTTTCCCTTTTTCAGAACACCTCCCACCTACTTTGTAAATGCTTTGTATGTACATAGATACTTAAATGTTATCTCAGCCATTATTAGAATGTATGCTCCTTAAATCCAGAGATTGTGTGGCTTGGTTCCTGCCTCAAGCATTTTTGCTTTGATTTACCTGGCATATAATAGCTATTGTCCTTCATACTAGAAGAAAACTGAAATGACATCAAATGGTGACTTGCACATAAAACGAATTTAAGTGAGGCAGAGTTGTACTAAGTGGCCAGTCATCTAAGTCCAGTGGTAAAACAAAAGTCAAGGTGACTGGTGATGGCTCAGAATGCAATAGATGGCTTTGGCATCTTTGATGTCTGACCAAACTCTAAGCTCTCCAAAAGCTCCTACTTCAATGCTTCCCAGCCTTTGGAACAGATTATTCTTATCTTCTCCTTCTGCTGTGGAAGCCTTTACATGCTTGGGGTAGATACCCTCCTAACTCACTAGTGTGTTCAAAGTCTTTTGATTACCCTCAACTTGGCTTAGCTCATCTGCTGAGATTTTACCAATCTGTGACCACTGGTGCACGCTACAAAAGCAGCCCTAAAAAGGACTTGGCAAGCCCTCACACTAGAGGTCCTAATTTTCCCTGCACACATCATACATCCCACCCAGGAACAGTGGATAGAGTATTAGGCTTGGAATCAGGAAGATTCATCTTCATGAGTTCAAATGTATCCTCAGATATTTACCAACTGTGTGATCTTTGGCAAGTCATTTAATCCAGGCAAATAAAGACCTAATAAATGCTAATTGATTGACAGAATATTAGTGCAGTGAGCCACATAGTGACCAAGAGTAGGTGACAACACTTTATCAACTAAGAATTGGGCAGGAAAAGTGGGATAAAAGATATTGTAAGAGATAAATATTTCCATAAAAGCATTTATTTCCCATGTTCAATTACTTCTTTAAATAAGTTATTTTGGATTTGCCTCAGTTGTGCCCCATATCTTATCCCATATCTTATCATTTCTCCCTTGGCATTGACATCATTCTTTGTTTTTACTTTTTCTTTCCTGGAACCCAGCTTCCATGTCACTTGCCATCTATACACCATGTTGTTTGCACTGTGAACAACATCCTCATTCTTTGCTCACTGAAAATTCAGTCTTTACCCCAGGGAAACTGGGTTCTGGCAGATGAACTTATGCCTAACTAAAAAAAACCTTATTTTTCATCTTAGAATCAATATTGTGTATTGGTTCATAGATGGATCCCGCATCAGTGACCAGTTGTTTCCTCTGTTTCCCAATCCAAACTTTATCTCTTTGTGAAATGATATGTGTAGCAGGTATGGAAGAAACCCTCCTCTCTCAACTCTACTCCCAGATATGAAAGAGTATTAGAACTTCATAGAGAAGATGGAGATGTTGAGCTGCACACGGACTCTGTAGAGAATCTTGTGCATCCATGTAGTCCTTATAAAGACACATTTACACAGAGGAATGGGGAGTCACAGAACTATGGTGGGGCACCTTTCCATTGCCTGCTAGAGAAGTTGGTATAGCAGAGTACAGTAGGCACTAATGAACCATCTAAACCTATCTTCTTTAAAAAAAACCCACCATATCATTTCCCATCTTTGAACCGATATTAAGTATCAGTTCCAAGGCAGAAGAGTGTAAACCTATGCTACTGTGAGTCATGTAGAATATATGAGTTTTGAAGAAGGATGGAAACTATCAGAGGGAAGAGGACTTGACTCCCTGTGCAAAAGGGAGATTTTCTTCATAGTCAAGGGACTCAGATAGAAGTTCATTTTGTATTTTTTCTTGGGTTAAATAAAACTTTTCTGGATTCAATATCTTATTAACTTGAGTATATACAGGTATACTCAAAGTCCTTTGAGAAAGCAAAAAGGCCAGATACAGCTGTCTCTGGGGTTTTGGTTGGTGGAGACACAAATCAGACAGAATTTGTGGAGTTATCAGCCAGAATAACTTTGTGGGAGACATGAGCCAGATACTGCTGTTCCTGGGGTTTCCCTGAATGAGGGCACCAACCAGAGTGATTATGTGAGAAAAGAATCCTCCCAAATTGAACGTGGATCCTTGTGTCATGGGAAGATACTTTGATACCAGTCATGTGGGAAATCATCTGTTCCCTGAAGCCCTGCCTCCAGAATCTTCCTCCTCAGAATCTCTCTCCACCAAAGCTGCCACTTGGAGAGTTTTGGACAGAAGCCACTGAACCTTGCTCGCCTAAGGCCCATGTGGCTGTTTGAGCATTTCTAGGATATTTCTAGCCCTTACTTTAAAAAAAAAATTTTTTTTTGAAACTCTTACCTTCTTTCTCAGAGTCAATACTACTATATATTGGCTCCAAGGCAGAAGAGTTGTAAGGGCTAGGCAATGGGGGTCAAGTGACTTGCCCAGGGTCACACAGCTAAGAAGTGTCTGAGGCCAGATTTGAACCTAGGACCTCCCATCTCTAGGCTTGGCTCTCAATCCCCTTTAGTCCTTATTTAAGGCTCAGGAGATAGCTGGTTCCCACCACTAAGGATAGACTTAGTCCTTGATTTCTTGCAGTGCTGATCTTACACCCTGTGGGAAACTCCTGTCTGTGTTGAAAGCTGAGATAACGAGTTGCCACAGGATTTCTCTAACCATCTAATAACCATTTTAAGGGGATCACGTGCTTCTAGTGAATTGGCTAGTGCATCTGGGACCTTGTTATAAAGAAACCCTAGGGAAAGTATGGGCATGTAGCCTGGATCATTATTCAATCCTTTAGGGACTTTACCTCCTTCCTAGCAAAATAGGAACCAGGTTTATTATCATAATTCTACAAGGGGAAGTCAAGAGTTGTGCCCCAGAATAAAATTTATACTTAATCCCTTAGTCCAATTCCTTGGTTCCTATATCAATCAATATAGATGAGAGGTTGTGAATTCTGGGATGATTAGGCACTTCCTCATTATATTTAGTTCTAAATCAAACTTTGGAAGTGGTTTATCTTTCTGTTTATTTTCCTGTTCATGAGGAGTGCATATATTGAAGGATGAGGAGGAAACTCGTGGTTTTGTTCTTTTCAGCTGTTTTGGCTTCTATTCTTGGAAAACAAACCCTCTGATTGCAGTTTATAAAATTGAGGCATACAACATGGTACCTGTAGTGCTTGAGGGATGATTTCGATAATATGGGTTAGTTACCCCTAGAATCATGTTGATTGGTCAAAAGGAGATCATTTCAGCCAGTGTTGAGCTAGTCAAAGGAATCTGATGATTCCCTTACTCCAGACTTCATCTTTAAAGTTACACAACTAATTGAGTAGCTACATCTACTCTTAATGGACTTAAACCCCCTCTCTCCAAACAACCTCATACAGATTCAGTTCCAAGGCAGAAAAACCATAAGGGCTAGGCAACTGGAGTTAAGTGACTTGACCAGGTCACACAGCTAGGAAGTATTTGAGGTCAGATTTTAACCCACGACCTCCTGTCTCTAGGCCTGGCTCTCTGTCCACCCAGCCACCCAGCTGTTCCTTTAAAAATACTTTTAAAAAGTATTTGACTTGATAGAATAAAATGGAGCCTTGCAAGTATTTTCAAGTAGGAACCCCTTATTTCTATGTAAATTATATTAGGCTATGACAGTTACTGCTCTAGAGATAACTTTTCTCAGTAATCTACTGAGCTGAAAACATCAAAGAAAGGGCTCTAAAGGGAGAGGCTTAGTCAATGTCATGGAGATATCCTGTACATATTCCCTATTCAGATGGTCCTGGTCACAAATGAGATATTGCTAATTGCATCAAATTCCAGAAATTTTCTTTAGTGAAAGCCACATCAATGAAAAAGAGAGAATTTGACCATCTATATTAGAAATGCAAAGTGTATGGGGAATGCCTATTGTTTAGATGATGGTATGTAACATTACATATGTAGCATGCAACATTACAAATGTACAATATACATGTATTATATATAATGTGTATACATATGTGTGTATGTGTACCTATCAATCAGTAAACATTGATTAAGCACCTACTCTGTGCCAGGCACTGTGTTAGGTGTTGAGGTTATAAAAGGAGGTAAAAGATAGTCTCTGCCCTCAGGCAGTTATTATGATTAAAATTCTGTGGACATAGTACTCTAATTTATAATTATTTATAAAATAATAAAAAATGGGTCAGAGAAAGAAAAAGCACCAGTTACAAGTACTGGCCACTCTCTTAACTACATTTTCCCCAGCTAGCTGCACCTGGACCCAGACCCAGGTGGCTCCTCAGTCTGTGATTCCAAGGGAAGAGTTTGAGTTCCTTTCTCCTCCACCAATTTATGCTCTTCCTTAGGTCCCTTTCCCAAGACCCTTTGATTGGAGGACTCTGACCTTAGTCTGGACAAGAGTCGGGTCTTCTGGATGCCAAGAGTGGCATTGACAGCATGGCCACACAGAGCATGAACACTTTTTTTCCATATGGCTCTGCCTACCTCATTTAATTACCTCACCAACCTAAGCTTGTTTATAGATAAACAAAGAACTTGCCTCCACCCTCAGAAGAAGAAAGTTCATAGCTTCAGTCCTAAGATCAAACAATTCTTTCCCCTTTAAAGTTCAAAAGGAGGGGGCAGTTGGGTAGCTCAGTGGATTGAGAGCCAGGCCTAGAGACAGGAGGTCCTAGGTTCAAATCTGGCCTCAGACACTTCCTAGCTGTGTGACCCTGGGCAAGTCACTTGACCCCCCATTGTCTACCCCAACCACTCTTTTGCCTTGGAGCCAATACACAGTATTGACTCCAAGACAGAAGGTAAGGGTTTAAAAAAATAAATAAAGTTCAAAAGGCTGTTTTGGGATGCCAAAAGGGATGCAAATTAATATTAACTTTCCACAGAGCTTACTAATAGAGGAGCCAATATACAAGCAAATATATACAAAACAACCTATTTACAGGATGGATAGGAAATTATTAAGAGAAGGAAGGCATTGGAATTAAAAGGGATTAGGGAAGGCTTCCTATATTAGGTGGGATTTTAGTTGTATATGTATATTCATATATGTATATATATATACATATATATATATTGTGTGTGTGTGTGTGTGTGTGTGTGTGTGTGTGTGTGTGTGTGTGTGTGTGTATGTATCTGTATCCAGTGACTGACTTTCTGGCTATTCCTTGGATAAAAGATTCCATCTCCTGGTCCTCTGCATTTTTACGGACCATTCCACATGCCTGTGCTCCCCCTCCTTATCTTTGTCTCTAGGCTTTTCTGGCTTCCATTGAATGTATTTATCTTCCTGAGTTCAAATCTGACCTCAAACACTTACTAGCTGTGTGACTCTGGGCAAGTCACTTAATCCTGTTTGCCTAAATTCTTCACTTGTAAAATGAGATGGAAAAGAAAATGGCAAACCACGATAATATCTTTGTCAAGAAAACCCCAAATGTGGTCACAAAGATTGGATATGATTGAAAAATAACTGAAAAATAACAGTAATATACAAGACATTATGTTAGGAAAAGGAGTTCAAAGACAAAACTAAAGCAATCTCTGGGCTTAAGCAGCTCACATTCTAGAATGTTAGACTTGGAGTCAGGAAGGCTTACTTTCAAAACCTGTCTCAGAGACTTACTAGCTGTGAATCATTTAACTTCATCCAGCCTCATTTTCCTCATTTGAAAATTGAGATAAAAATGGCACTTAATTCCCAGAGTTGTAAGGATCAAAAATATCATATATGCAATGTATTTTTGAAACCTTAAACTATTTATAAATGTTAGTCTTGAGATCTATCTATCATCTCCAGATAATCTGATAAATACAGCTTAGTTGATAAGGAAGTAACAGGACATGAGAGATCTTTCTGTTATCTCATAGCTGCTTCCAGCTCTGGCTCCAGGAGCATGGAGTTTATTATATATACTTCAAGACTCATTTCACACAAAAGAACCCCCTCCCGAAACTTCGCATTTGCGCAGAAACACAAATTATGTCATATCAAAGCACAGTAAAGTTATAGTTTTACAAAGAATTTTCTTATGAAGATAATGCTGGATGGGGAAAAAAGTCCCAAGGTTAAAAATGAGCCTCACTTTATCTAAAAGTTATTTTGCCTGAGCTTGCCACTCTGTGACCTTGGGATGCCTGGAGCAGGTAGAGAGCTATACCCACAGCTGCAGCTTTACTCTGCTGAGTGAAAAAAAAGGCTGTTAACTCATTAAGTGTTGGTTTACTAAGAACTTAAAGTTTTCCTAGAGGCTATAATGTTTTTCAATGAGAAAAAGTGTGGATCATAAAAGGGGTCAAAAGAGGAGTCTCAGATTTTCATCTATTTAAGACTCTGTTTTTCTTATTGGCCTCCCACATGTTAGCTATCATCATCATAATTATTACTATTACTGGAATATACAACATGAATGCAATTGTATAACATAAGGTAAATTGAAGGAGATAACACTAACTGGAAGGATAAAGAAAGGTTTTGCAGAATATATGGCACCTAAACTGATTTGTGAAGGAAGAATTTTAAGGATGCTGAGAGGCTAAGATGAATAGGAGCTCAATTTCAGGAGCGATGGACTACTGGTGATAATGTACATAGGCAAAAGGCAGGAGGTGAAGTATTCAGGTTGGGGAATAATGGTTGTAATGTAGAGTTTATGATGGAAAGGAGCAGAAGATAAAGTTGAAAAGGTAAACTCAGAATCATAAAATTTGAGAGTTAGAAGGAAGCTTTACGATCAAGTCATATTCCATAACTACTAGACTTTATTTAATAATGGGTCATCCAGCTTTTGTCTAAAGGCCTCTGATTAGAAAGAATCCATTTTCTTTTAAGTCAGGCCACTCCAATTATGGACAGCTCTCATTGTTATAAAGATTTTCCTTAAATCAAACCTAAATTTGCTTCTTTGTAATATCCTCCTATTTGACCCAGTTTGTCCTACTGAGACCAAATGTACCAGGTTGAATATCTTTTCTACATAACAGTCCTTTAAATACTTGATCGTAGTCATCATTCCATCCTATCTTATTTTCCATAGGCTAAACATCTCCAGTTCTTACAACCAATCCTTATGTGGCATGCACTCAAGGCCTTTCACTATCCCGATTATCATCCTCTGAACATTTTCTAGCTTATCAATGACCTTATTAAATTGTTGCACACAAAGCTAAATGTAGTACTCCAGATACTAACTGTCTTGGGCAGAAGATTGTGGGACTTTAAATTCTCTATTCCTGAAAGCTCTGCCTCTGTTATGGCTTCCCCCAAAAAAGCACTGGTTTTCGTAGACATATTACACTGCTGATTTATTGAATCTTTGGCCCAAACAATCAATCAATCAATCAGGTAGGCACTGTGCTAAGTTTTGAAGATATAAAGAATGAACAGTAAAGTCTACTAAAACTCCGTTTTTTCTTTTTTTCAGAAAACTACTATCTAATTATACCTCCCCTATTCTGAATTTGTGAGGTTGATTTTTTTGAATGTAAGTATGAGACTTTACATTTATCTTTCATTAGACTCAGCCCTGTGCTCTAGCCTGTCAAGATCCCTGTGAATCCTTCTGCATTCTAATGTGATAACTAACCCTCTGAACTTGGTATAATCTTCATATTTGACAAGTATATCATCTATGTAAGTGTCAGAGAGCATCAGTACAAGTATAGATCCCTGGGACATACCAGCAGGGGCCTCCTATCAAGTTGACATTAAATCATTAAAGACAATTCTTTAAATTTGGTCATTTAACTAGGTCTCATTTTTTCTAGGCATCAGGTGGCTTATTCACTTACACATAGCTTATTGTTTGCCAACTCTGTTCTCTTCCTTTTTTTTTTTAATCAGGTAAAACACCTACCATTCTGTAGTCCTATAGCACCTCACCCATTTTCCATGTTCTTTCAGATATTACTAAAGGTGGCTCAGCAAACATATGCATGAATTTTTTCAGTATCTTAAGATGTATTTCAAATGGTGAGGTAACCTGAATTTGTCAAATTCAATTTTATTTTATTTTCAGTTACAAATTTCCTCCTTCCTACCTTTCCTCTTCAATCCCCAACACTCCTTTGAGAAAATAAGATATGTATAGTCACATGTATAGTATGTATCACAGCTATGTATAATCAAGCAAAACAAATCATCAAGTCAAATTTATCAAAGCCAATATGATTCTCTCGTTTTCTCCTTGACTCATCTTGATATCAACTCCCTGTTAGTCAATTTGTTCTAATATTTCCAATGCAAAAGTTATTCTCCTTTACAGAGAAAACAGAAGCAAAATAAATGTTGAGCTGCTCAGAAGAGTTCTAACTCTTTTCTCTGTTTTCAGTTATCTCCATTCCTTCCACCACAAGCAGTAGCCCCAATCCTCTCTCAACCTTCCTCTCTCCTTCAACATAGCTAAAACAAACAAAAGCCCTTTTTGTTGTTTTTATTTTCACTTATGAACCTCAGCTCATTCTGAGCTTCAGTACTCTTGGCACTTTAAAAAAAATTAAGTTTAATATCACTTAAACTTAAAATTCTATTTTTCCTCTCTCTCATATTCCAGTCCTCATTGGAAGAAAAAAGAAAACAACTTTTGTATCTAATATGTATAGATAAGCAAAACAAATTCCCTTATTGGCAATATCCAAAATTCTGACATTTTTATTGTATTGGATCAATGCTTTTAAATTCATCTTCTACTCTCTGAACTTAGTTTCTTCTTTTATAGCTCCATCTAAATCCATGTAAAATCTGAGTTGGTTGGTGGGTTCCATGAATCTGTTATTGTTCTTGTCAGACAAGTCCTCACTGTAATGAGGATAGGATGTCTAGAAAATTTCATTCTTGAGAATTTCCTTTTCCTCTCACTCTGATTTTCCCCAAAGAATTTTAGTTCATGGGATCCTATCTATTGTTCCTTTGAAATCTGTTCTCCCAAAATGTAGGGCACATGTCAGATTATCCTCAGCTTTCTTTTTCTCCATCATGAACTTTAGGGAAAGTAGTCACTTCTCTGTAACAGTTTTAGCATTTATGCAAATAATCCTGTTAGGAAGAATCAGACATATTTTTGGTTACATTTTGAGTTCTGAGTTTTCTCCCTCTCTCCTTCTAATCCTGCACTTGAGACAGCCAATCTTTGATATTATATATGTATGTATATATATATATACATATATATATATATGAAACCATATAGTACATATTCCATATATCAATCCTTTCTTAGTGGGTGAATAGCATTTTCTTTCACAAATCCTTTGTACTTGATTTAAATATTCATATTATGAACAGTTTAGTCTTTCACAGTTGTTCCATTAACAATATTGCTGTTACTGTAGCATATAATCAAAATCACACATCACAATTGATTCAGTCATCTCCTGATTGATGGCTGTCCTTTCAGTTTTGCTACCACAAGGAAAGCTTTATATAAATAAATATTTAAAATAAAGAAAATACATATTTTAGAACATATTAAGTTCTTTCCCTTTTTCCTTGATTACCTTGGGAAACAACAGTATCTCTGGGTCAAAGATTATGCACAGTTTTGTAACTCTTTGGACATAATTCCAAATTGTTCTTCAAAATGATTGAATCAGTTCACAGTTCCATCAAGTGCATTCATGTCCCAATTTTCCCACATCCACTTCAATATTTGCCATTTTTCCCATTCTATCGTTTTAGCCATTAGATTCAGTATTCTTCATGGGTCTTTCCCCGCTTTGAAGTATGAAATTATCATTAAGATAAGTTAAAACAGTTATTAGCTGCTCTGTTTTTGGCAGAGAGAGAAATAGAGAAAGGCAGGCAGACAGTCAGAGACAGTGACAGAGATAGAGAGAAAATGTTACAGAAGATGCCCATATCAGTGAAATTCTATCACTATTATAAAGTCACCATGGTAGAGTGGATACAGAAGATACAGAAGTGTCCTCTGAGCCAGAAAGGCTGGGATGATGCCCTGTCTGGGATGATGTTTCCTGTTCCCTGAGTTGCTAGTGTCCTCCCTCCACAAAATTACTTTGCATTTATTGTCTATATATTCTAAGTATATTTATATAGGTACATGCTGTCTTTCCCATTTGAAAGAAAACTCTTTGAGAGTAGGGATGATTTGGCACTTGTCTTTGTATCTTTGGTGAATAGCATAATGTCTCAGACATAATTTTTTCAGTCTTTTTAGTTGAGTCCTACTCTTTGTGACCCCATTTGGGGTTTTCTTGGCAAAAATATTGGTGTGGCTTGCCATTTCCTATTGCAGACCATTTTACAGATGAGGAAACTGAGGCAAACAGAACTTTCCCAGGGCCATACCAGTAGTAATTGTCTAAGGCCATATTTGAACTCTGGAAGATCAGTCTTATTGACTTCAGGCCCTGTATTCTATCTACTATGCTGCTTTGCTGCCCTTAGAACATTAATAACTCACTTTTGTTTGACTTTATCTCTTTCTAAGCCTTTGGGTCCTTCAACCATTATTACCTCATTGGCAATGAACTACAGTGAAGAAAGTGAGTTCATTGCCATCGAGACAATAACATGGAAACACCCAGAAATTCATCGGGGATGGATGTAAAGGGAGGATGTAGAAGACTTGGCAACTGATTTGATATGAATAAGAGACACCAAAGAAAAAGTCAAAGATGGCTCCAAAGTTGAGAAGATGAGTGACTTAGGAAGATAGTAATGCCCTCAATTAGAAATAGGGATCTTTGGAAGAGGAGAAGGTACAGGGGAGAAGATAATGAGTTCTATTTTAAACATGGTGAATTTGCAATGATGACAACATATCCCATTGGAAATGTGTAGTAGGTAGTTGGTAATACAGGACTGGAATTCAAGAGAGAGAAATTCAGGGTAGGAAATCATGTTCATCATTTGTATGGAGATGCTAATTGAACTCTTGGGAGAGCAGATGAGATCACTGAGAGGCATTTTAAAGGTGTTATAGTCCAGTGTAAATTGATCTTTTGTAACTCTATAACCTTGATTATATGTAACTCTAATACCTTGATTTAACCACCTAACATAAGTAGCCTACGATGGAAAGCACACACTGTATCTGTGAGTTGGCAAGTTACTTGTTCCAAGGATTATAGGAGATAGAGATGGAAGGGACCTTGGAGACCATTTTCTGACTACTTCATTTTATAGATTAAAAAAAAAGCCCAATGAGATGAAATGAAGTCATAGAGGTCATGAGTGATAGTGTCAGGGTTCAAATCCAGACCATTTGACTCTAAAGCCAGCATTTTCCCCACTACCACAGGATCATCCTCTTTCATCACCCATCACAAACTGGATGGAGGCAGGAGGAAGAAGGGAAATGTACATTCCAGATGAAGAGGTGAAAACAACCCATTCACTTTGTTCATTCTGTAGTTAAGTAGACAGGATCTTTGTGGGCTGTTATTGAAAGCCTCACAGGTGCAGGAAGGGGAGAATGAACCTTTGTTTCCCATCAATAGAAATTTAACACTAGTATTTAAGAGTTTAAACCAATGGAGCAGTCTACATTTTGGGAGCCCCAGAAGGTAGGTTGGGTTGCAATATTGACCAAACTTTATCAGTGCCCCATGCACTATTTTGAACAACAAAATGCAGGGTTTTGGCTCAGTAAACACCCCTTCTCATTTTCTTGGCAAAAATCCCATTTAAATTCTTTAGAATCTGGGGCTTCTCTCTTTGGGGCTTGGGCGTATGGTGAGAAGAAAGCTCTCATAGCCATTCTCCCTTTATGCAAAGCCTTCTTTTGGTGTCCCTGATTTTACCTTTGCCATTACTTAGACCTAAACTTATTTCTTCTTCCCAGGAAGGTCAATGAGTACTTGAATTGGAGATATCATGGTATAGTGGAAAGAATGCTTGATTTGGAATCAGGAGAGACCTATGTTCAAAGCCTGCCTTGGACACTTATTAGTTGTGTTACAATGGGCTGGGGTAGATCACTTAACCACTATAACTCATTTCCCATTCTGTAAAATGGGGAAACAACGTGTAGTATCTCCTTGCTGGCTTATTGTGAGAATCTAGTGAAGTAATATATGTTATATGCTTTACAAACTCTAAAGCAAAAAAAATATATGTATATATATATACACACATATATGCATATACATGTATACTTATATATGTATATATTTTTAACATTTTATATATATTATTATTATTGAGCTTCAATCCATGCCAACCTCTACTGAGTCATCATGCCTATCTTACCTACAAGGGAAACTTGAATTCTATCCCTAGAATCACCCCAGGATTCAAGAAGTGATCTTTGACCTTTTCATGCCCAGAATTAGGCATCTACGTCCCTTCTTGGCCTTCAGGTCTAAAGCATTCTACTTTGTAGCTTCCTCTCTCCACCCCACTTCTAGTTCCCCTTTATGTGTTGTCTTCTATTGGAATATAAGCTTCTTGAGGACAGGAAGTGTCTTGATTTGATTTTATCTGTGTCCTTAATGCTTAGTACATTGCCTGGCATTCATAGTAAGTACCAATAAGTGTTTCTCTCTCTCTCTCTCTCTCTCCCTCTCCCTCTCCGTCTCTCTCTCTCCCTCTCCCTCTCTCTCTCCCCCTCTCCCTCTCCCTCTCTCTCTCCCCCTCTCCCTCTCCCTCTCTCTCTCCCCCTCTCCCTCTCCCTCTCCTTCTCCCCCTCTCCCTTTCCCTCTCCTTCTCCCTCTCCGTCTCTCTCTCTCTCCCTCTCTCCCTCTCTCTATCCTTTGCTGTCTCTTTCCATCTCTGTCTGTCTGTCTTTCTCTCCCTCTCCCTTGCCATCACTGTCTATCTATTTGTCTGGTTCTTGCTTTCATCCCTGATATAAGGAATTGGAATGAAGGATGAAAATCACGGTTCTTCCCACATTCTGTAAAGATTTTTGTGCTTTGAGAACCTTGGAGACAGTTCTATTGAGCCCTTTGCTTGGCTCCCATCCCTTACTCTTGGAGCCACAGTGAGTTCCTTCAGGTTATGAGGTTGAAATAGAACTTGAAAAGGGCAAGAAAAGGGAAAACACAATCATAAGCAATCAATAAATAAAAAATAAAGAAAACACAATCATACATAGTACTAGAATATATGGGAGCTGACTTTTTTTCTTACTATTTTCTTCTGCTCTTGTCCTCTTGCCTTCCTTCTCCCTTTTCAATGATAGAGAGGGTCGAGTATATAGCCAGATCACTGGAGACAGCAACTTTTCATGTGGAGAACTGAGGAGTCTAGTTTTGCAAAAATTGTGATGATATGTCAAATTAACAAATTAACAACATTTATTAGATGCCTCCTATGTGCCAGTGGCTATCCTTAGCACTGAAAATAGAAAGGCAGAAGCAATTCTTGTTCTCAAGAAACTTAATATGTTGGAGAAGGAACTTTGGGAAACTGACTGTAGAGCATAGTTAGACATTGGTAACTGGTTCTGGTTGCCTAACCATGTGTTGAAAAGGAAGTTCTTTGGTTTCAGAGGTATTCTAAAACATCTGCCAGCTTCAGCTACCTTTCTTGGCCCCAGTGTTCTAGACACAATTAATTAGGTGGTGCAAGAGAGAGGCCAGGCCTGGAGTTAGGAAGACCTAAGTTCAAATCCAACAGCAGACATGTGGGCCAATGACTGTTTGCCCAAGTTTCTTCAACTGTAAAATGGGGATTTTTACAGCACCTACCTTCCAGGGTTGTTGAGAGTCAAATGAGATAATATATGTAAGTGCTTAGCATAGTACTTGGCACATAGATGTTTCATAAATATGCCTTTCCTTTTCCACTCCCTTATTGGTTTTCTTGCTCTTGGGGATGTTCAGCAACTACTAAAGGAAGGAACGTAATTACTTTATGAGTTCATTATGTCCAATAGACTCCTCAGTATTATGCTACAATTCCAGAGTTCAGATTTTCAGACAGAACGGCACTGATGGAAGTGACCTTAACAGAATATAATTCTTTTTTTTTAAATTTTTATTGATTAATTAAGAAAATTTTTCCATGGTTACATGATTCATGTTCTTTCCCTCCCCTCCTCCCACCACCCTCATAGCCGACGTGCAATTCCACTGGGTTTCACATGTGTCATTGATCAAGACCTATTTCCACATCATTGATATTTGCACTGGGGTGATCGTTTAGTGTCTACAACCCTAATCATATCCTCATCGACCCATGTGATCAAGCAGTTGTTTTTCTCCTGTGTTTCTATTCTTATAGTTTTTCCTCTGCATATGGATAGCATTTTTCTCATAGGTCCCTCATAGTTGTCCTGGATCATTGCATTGTTGCTGGTACAGAAGTCCATTACATTCGATTTTACCATAGTATATCAGTCTTTGTGTACAATGCTCTCCTGGTTCTGCTCCTTTCACTCTGCATCAGTTCCTGGAGGTCTTTCCAGTTCACATGGAATTTCTCCAGTTCATTATTCCTTTGAGCACAATAGTATTCCATCACCAATAGATACCACAATTTGTTCAGCTTTTCCCCAATTGAAAGGCATCCGCTCATTTTCCAATTTTTTTTGGACCATAAGAGTGCGGCTATAAATATTTTTGTACAAGTCTTTTTCCTTATGATCTCTTTGGGGTATAAACCCAGCAGTGGTATGGCTGGATCAATGGATAGGTAGTCTTTTAAAGCCCTTTAGGCATAAGAACACAATTCTTAAGTTTAGTTAAAGATACATTTTATTTACTTAGCATTCAGTGGAGAGCAAACTATACAAGGTGTCCCAAAAGTCTTAGTGCAATTAAGCCATCAGTCTAAAATAGCACTAAGATTTTTGGGATACTGTATATCACCCAATACTCACAATTTTTGTGCTGTAAAATAAAGCATATATAAGATTGGCTGATCTTTAAGTACTCAATTCTAAAAAGCCCTTTGTTCTAAATCAACCTAAACTCCCAGTATACTGGTATATATGACCCTTGGTACTTCAGGGAATCATTGGATTATAGGAATCTTATCTGTCAACTAGTTCAACCCCTCTCCCTCATTTTACAGATAAGGAAACTGAGGCTCACAGAGGTGATGTGACTTGTTCAGAATTATATAAGTAGTATGTTTCTGAGACCAGAATTGAACCTAGGTCCAGTGGATCTAAACCCAATATTCTTTCCACTTAATTTAACCTTTTATAGATTAGGAAATGGAATTCCAGTAAAGGAATTTGTTGATTTGTCCATGCTAAGACAAAATAGTAGAAGAACAGAAACTAAAATACAAATTCCTTACCCCTTTCTCAGTCCATCCCATTCTAGTGTACTTTGCATAACATCAATCTCCTCCAGCCTTGGTCTTTCACCTGTTTTTTTTTTTGGTTCCATTTCTAATTGTTTCCAATTGCCTTTTGGATATATTGCTATTACTTCAAACTTATGGATTCTTTCTGCACAGCCTCATAGGTTGAAAGGTATTCCATTTGAATCCCCTTATTTCACAAATGAGAAAACTGAAGCTCAAGAGGTTAAGAAACATGAAAAGCTTATGTCTTTTTTTATTAAAAGAAATTTATTTTCACTCCTTTCTATCAATAGTCCATTGAAAGAAAAAAAGAAAAAAACAATAATCATAATTAAGTAAAAAAAGTTCCTCATTAGCCATGCCTGAAAAGTATGTCTCATTATGCAGTCTCACTCTCTCTGATAGAGAGTGGACAGTATGCTTCATGGCAGGGCTTCTGGAATCATGGATGGTCATTGCATCCATAAAAATTCTGAGTTTTCAAAGTTGCTTGTATTTATATTACTGTTGTCATTGTGTAAATTGTTCTAATTTTGCTCATTTCATTCCTTATCCACTTATAAAAATCTTCAAAATTATTCATTTTATAATATAGATGTTATAGCATAAATCCTTCTCATTTCATTCTCATCAATTTATGTCTCCCTATATTTCTCTGAAACCATCTTTCCCCTCATTTCTTACAGCATAATAGTATTCGATTACATTCATATTCCAAAATTTGTTTAGCCTTTCCTTAATTAATGGGCCTGCGTCTTAAACTTAATCTATTATCTCTTTCCCTTTACTCCCAAGTCAGCCCCTTTTTCAAACTACTCCATTTCTGTTACTTGATTCCACTTTTCTTTCAGCCTTCTAGGCTAGGAAACATGGAGCCATATTTCATTCTTTCTTCTCCTTCACCCCATATTTCCAAAACGCCCTTCAAGTACCATCATATATCCTTTTAAAATGTCTCCTTAAAGGGGAAAGGACCTACTTATACAAAATATCTATACCAGCCCTTTTTGTGTTGGTAAAGAATTGGAAATTAAGAGGATGGCCATCAGTTGGAGAATGGCTGAACAAATTGTGGTATATGATGGTGATGGAATACTCTTGTGTTATAAGAAATGATGAACAAGATGATTTCAGAAAGAATTGGAAAGACCTTCATGAACTGATGCAGAGTGAAATAAGCAGAACCAAGAGAATATTGCACAGAGTAATAGCAATATTGTGAAATGATCAACTATGAAAGACTTAGCCACTCTCAGTAATACAATGATCCAGGACAATTCTGAAGGACTTATAGCGAAGAATGATATCAATCCTCAGAGAAAGAACTGTTTGAGTCAGAATTCATGTCAAAGCATACTGTTTTCCACTTTAGTTTATTCAGGCTTTTATTTTGAGATTACATCTGTAATCCAGATCAAATTGCTTACCATCACCAGGAAGTGAGGGGGAGAGGAAGGGAGAAAATTTGGATCATATAACTTCAGAAAAATTATATGGAAAATTATTATTACTTGTAATTGATAAAAATAAAATATCTTTCCAAAAAATAAAATATTTCCTAGACTTGTCTTAAAACATATTTCCATCATCTTTGGATTGGACCTTCATTTATTCATATTTGGTATACTGCTTTGACTTTCACCAGGCTTCCTTGCCTCTGGTTTTTCCTTCCTATGATCTATTCCAGTGATGGGCAAACTATGGCTCACAGGGCTACATGGGGGGGTTGCCCTGAAATGTTCTATCCAGAAGCAAGACATTATTCCTAATCTGACGAATACAATGAGTAGGATACAATACAGTGAAACTTTGAAAGAGTTGCCTTAGAAACAGACTGATAGATGAACATTTCCTTTCCTTTGGCCCCCTCTTTAAAAAGTTTGCCCATCACTGGACTCTATCCAGTAATATTTCTAATGTGACTTAATCCCAAAGCTCTTCCTTGCCCTTCTTTTTCATCTTCTTCATCTCCTCCTCCTTTTCCTTCTCTATCTCTTCCTCCATATTCTCTCCTCTCCCAATGAGTAGGAGAGGCATGGAAATCAGTGACTGCTATAATAACTTTGATTGGCTAGTGTGGCAGAATAATGTTCTAACCCCTGCTGCCATGTGATTTGGTCTATTTTTTCTTTAAAAGGCATTGAAACTATCCTCAAGACTTGTTTGACTTAGGAGATTAAAAGTATATTGATAATTGTTCAATCCCCTGGTGACCAACCTTTTAATATTCAACCAAAAACCCCTTTTTGCCCCTTATACCATCAAAGGCAGGATTTGAACCTAGGTCTTCTAATTATATTCAGAGGTCTTTTCCTTGTAGTACTCAACTAGTTTGAGGCAGAGTTTTGCTAGAGCCTCAGTTCAACACATAGAAGTCATAAAGTTTTCTTACCCCTAACTTCAGTTCCCTCATCTCTCCTCTGAAGAAAATAGTAGGGTTTTCAGCCAGTTTCCCATTTCATATGGGCCATATCTTGTGACTAAAAGAAAATGTTTGCCATTGTTATTCCCTGTTCCTTAACACCTATAAAGTGCCAGGTGCAGTCAATAAAAACATTCCACAGAGTTGCCTGGACTAATGTAATTTCATTTAAAATTTTTTAAAAATTTCATTATTTTTCAAATAAACATTTACTTTCTCTCTCACCTCTTCCCTTAAATTGAAAAAAGAAAACCAAACACCTTGTAACATATATAGTCAACAAAATAAATTCTTGCATTGCCAATGTCCCAAAGTGTGACTCATTCTGTATTTAGAGTCTAGAACTGTGATTGATCACTGTATTATCCAGAGTTATTAATCCTTTCCCTTACAATGTTGCAGTAATTGTATAAATTGTTGTGGTTCACTTATTTGTGCAAATTATATTGTATAAATTTTTCACTGGTTTGCTCATTTCACTCTTTAGTTATTAAATGCCTACTTTGTGCTCATCACTGTGCTAAGTATGTCCTGGGGATTCAAGGGAAAGTAAGACAGTCCCTATTCTCAAGGGTCTTATAGTCCAAGGAGGGAGAAAATATTGGTTCATATTATCTTCCCAGGTTTCTCTGAAACCATCTTTTATGGTATAATAATATTCAATTATATTCGCATAACATCATTTGTTCTGTTTTTCTCCAATTGAGGGGCACCCCCTTGATTTCCAGGGCTTTGTCAGTAGAAAAAGAGCTGCTATGATGTTTTGACCAATACCATTTCAATGTAATTTTGTAATTACATTGTTATTATGCATCATAACCAAGTTCTACCCTCAAGTCAGACTCCCTCCTATAAAGTCTTTCAGCCATTTAATCCAGAGACCAGCCCACCTCAGCTTTGTTGTCAGTTTGAGCTTTTGTTCCTCACTTAGATTCTTAAATATCACAGCTGTGGTCATAGGATCTGTTAAGCCTTTTATATAAACAGTTCACCTAAAGGGATCAGTCTCACAAAGAGGCATAATCAAGATAATTGTTTCACCCTTCTGGAACACAATGGAAAGAGAGAACAGACTTAAATATATCTGAACCTTTATTTATACTTTTAGCTCAGCTTCTGCAAGTTGAGTGATCATGACTCCACTGATTGCCCTGCTCTTGAAAAAGATTTGGGAAAATCAGGTGTGTGTGTGTGTGTGTGTGTGTGTGTGTGTGTGTGTGTGTAAACAGACACAAAGAGAGTAAATATTTAGAGCTAGAATCAGAGGTGTCAGGAGTTCATATCCCTTAGAAAAATTATAGTACAAATGGCCGTGTCCTTTCATTCACCAAATATTGGCACTAGCACTTTCTTCCACTCACATTCTCCACTCAATGGAGTCATTATCTACATTTTGCCCTTATATGTGAAATACTTTGTCCTGTCATAGTATTATGTTTGAAGTTCATTCAGAGTTGCACTGGAACCAGCTTGCATGGGGCTTTGAGAGCAAATTGTTAAATTTTCAGAGGATTTACGTATGGGAAATGCTATACATAAGGGATTAATTTATTGCTTTATTGATCATTGAGAAAGTGATGGAGAAGAGGCAGATAGGTAGCTCAGTGGATTGAGAGTTGGGCTTAGAAATGGGAGGTTCTAGGTTCAAATATGACCTCAGATACTTTCTAGCTGTGTGATCCTGGCAAGTCACTTAACTCCAATCACCTAACCCTTATCACTCTTCTGCCTTGGAAACAATACTGAGTATCAATTCTAAGACAAAAGTTTAGGGTTAAAAAAAAAAAAGAAAAAGAAACCCCGATGGAGGAAAAATCAGTAATGGAGATTGAACTTGAAAGTGTGTCTTGTCATAAATATCTATCTTAGTGTATATACAAATTATATAAATATGTTTTATATGTATATAGTTTTTTTCCTGAAGAGTTAGTTAAGACATTTACTAGCATACCCCTGTCCCACTTTCCTCGAAATGTTTTAAAAGATATTATCAAACTGAATTATGGAGCAGAGTCTATTCTGTTCTCCAGAGACCACAACTCCTCCTTCCCCTTCAGCCTACACACTCAGAGAAACCATGAGAGGTAGAAGATGTTGATTCTGCCCAGCCATGTGAAGGAGGAGGAAGACATGGGAAATTCAGCAGCAGAGATCTGGCTAGAGGAGTTAGAGCTTTTATTCCAGGGAAAGAAAGGAGTAGAAACCCAATTCATGGGGGCAGCTGGGCAGCTCAGTGGATTGAGAGCCAGACTAGGTTCAAATCTGGCCTCAGACACTTCCCAGCTGTGTGACCCTGGGCAAGTCACTTAACTAGCCTAGCCCTTACCACTCTTCTGCCAGGGAGCCAATACACAGTATTGACTCCAAGACGGAAGGTAAGGCTTTAAATCAGTGGTTCCCAAACTTTTTTGGCCTACCGCCCCCTTTCTGGAAAAAATATTACTTAGCCCCCTGGAAATTAATTTTTTAAAAAATGTAATAGCAATTAATAGGAAAGATAAATGCACCTGTGGCCATCACTGCTTTCCCTGGATCACTGCAGCACCCACCAGGGGGCGGTAGTGCCCACTTTGGGAATCACTGGTTTAAATTAAAAAAAAAAAAAAAATAGAAACCTAATTCATTCTCTCAATGCAGAATTTACCCTGGATGGGGAGACAACTCCATTCCTCCAAAGCAGTGAGACTGAGAATGCCTTGCCTTAAGGGTCTGTATAGATGTGAAAGGGAGAAGAGGCAAAGAATGAGGAGAGAAAGAAGTCAGAGAGAAGAAAAGGTAGCTGAAAGGAAAAGGAAAAGGCTGAAAGACATAAAGTCTGAGGATGTTGAGGTGTAAGCCAGATTGCTAAGCAGTCCAACAATAGCGAGACTCATAAAGATAGAAGGGAAAATGAATAATTAAAAAAAATTTGAAATGACCAATATGCATGATTAAGTATGTAGGATGTATTATAACAGCAAGGTGGTGCAGTGGATAAAGTGCTGGGACTTGGAGTCAGGAAGACTCATCTTTCTAGCTATGTGACCCTGGGGAAGTCACTTCACCCAGTTTGCCTCAGTTTCCTCATCTATAAAATGGGCTGGAGGAAATAAGTGGCAAACCACTCCAGTATCTCTGCCAAGAAAACCCTAAATGGAGTCAGGAAGACTAAGACATGACTGAAATGAATGAACAATGAGTATAGTAGGAACTGTGCTGAATGCTGGGGCTCCCAAGGTAAACCAACACTCCTCATACCTATGAGTAGTTATATAGAAATTATAGACAAAGCAGGTATAAGATAACCTGGGCAGGGTAAGGCCTTATCAATGGAAGATATGAGGAAAGGCCTGGTAGAGCTCATGGCTGTTGAGCTGAGTTTGGAAAGAAATCAGGGATTCTGAGGGACAGAAGTGAAGAGAGAGAACATTCTAGGTCCAGGGGACAGCCCTGAAATGGGAGATAGTGTGTCAGATATGAGAAAGAGTAACAAGGTCAACATGACTGGACCATAGGGAGTATGGAGGAGAATAATATATGACTAGAAAGGTAAAGATGGAGCCAGCTTATAAAGTGCTTTAAGTGTTCAATGGGAAAGTTTATATTTGATCCCAAGGCAATAGGGAGCTGCTGGTATATTTTGAGGAGGGGACTAATTTGGTCAGACCTATTCTTATTTTTCTCCTTTATATTACCTTTTATTTAATTATCTATATTATCTTTTCGGCAGCTATATGAAGTAGAGAGAAATGGGAATGGGGCCTCAACAATGTCAAGCGTCAGCACAGAAGTCAAGAGTGATTAGGAATGAGAAAAGCTAGTAGGATTTGGCAAATGAAAGAGATTGTTGAGTAGTTTCCATTGAGTAGTGAGACTGGAAACCAGTTTGCAAAGGTTTAAGGGGTGAGAAGAGAGAAAACTGAGGCATTGAGTCTAGATTTCTCTTTCCCCCCATGGAATTTGATTGAGAAAAGGAAGGAAAAATACAAGGCAATAGCTTGAGTGGATAATAGAGTCCAGCAAAGATTAAAGAGGAAGGAGATAGGCATGGTTGAAGGCAGAAGAGAAAAAACAACAGATTTTTTTTCAGTTGTGTGACCCTCTTTCTGACCCCATTTGAGGTGTTCCTGGTAAAGATATTGGCATGATTTGCCATTTCCTATTGCAGTCCATTTTACAGTTGAGGCAAACAGGGTTAAATGATTTGTCTAGGGTCATATAGCTAGTAAATGTCCGAGGCCAGATTGGAACTCTGGAAGATGAATCTTCCTGACTCCAATCCCAGCACTCTATCCCCTGTACCACCTAACTGCCCCACTTAATAGATAGAGTGAGGTTAAAGATTGTAGAGAGAGGGAATGACTGAGAGGACAATCTATTGAACTTAGAGTTGGGAAGACTTTGGACCCTCATGAGACATATGAATCCTCACAAGTTATTTAACTTCTCTTAGTCTTAGTTTCTTTATCTACCAAATGACATCAGGGTTGTTGAGATCAAATGAGATAATAAAGTTCTTTGCAAATGTCAAAGCACTGTATAATGTCAATTGCTGTTATTATTTTATTTTTTCCTACTCCCTGTTTCCCCTCTTAACATATCCTACTATTCAAGGACACAGTTCTTGCACCCCAGTCCCATGATGCCAGTCCAGCTAGCTTTGGTCCGTATCTAGTCTAGAGGTACAGTAACAGGACCATTCACATTGGAATTTTAGGTGAGATGTATTTCAAGAACATAAAAGTCTAACATACAGAACACAGCAGCACAGTCTCTTTGGACCTCAGAATTCCTTGAACGTGGGGTAAATAGTAGTTATCACCTAATAGGAATGGCTCAACATTATTTAGAACAATGACCCGGGACTGAGTGAATTGCCCTTTTTGGGGATGGATTTTTATGCCCAAAGGGAGGCTGAGTAGGAAAGTACCTTCAGAGCCCTGGTGGCTCTAGCTGGGGACTTTATCACCATCTTACATATCTTTTTGTGTAAAGTATCTTTGGGGGAGACAGGAGCTCAAGATGAGTGGTATGTACCTTCTTTACCTGTGGTTGTCAGTATATTGGGAAAAAGACAATTAGTACCACTTGTCTGACTCATAGATTTTGTAAAGGGTAGTAATGTGAAATAAAGCTAGAAAGGTAGGGTAAATCAGATGGTACAGGACCCAGAGAGCCAGGTTAAGAGTCTACAGTTCCTGATGTAAGTCCCAAATATAATTTGGAACCTGTGAAGGTTTTCAAGTAGAGATAATTATGTGATCACAATAATCCATTAAGAAGATTATTTTTGGCAAATTTTGGCAAGAAGATTATTTTTATTATTTATTATTTAAAATTAAATATGGATTAGAGATAGTAGAGAGACCAGAGGACCAGTGGAACTAATAAGGACTATTTTCACTAGTGTAAGTGGATACAGAAAGGCTTTGCCTTTGGTAAAAGGAGTTTCAGGCAATAAAGAATGTAGTGGAAAAGATTTGTGGGACAGGGAAACTATCTTCTTGCTTCTGAATTGATAGTATGCCTAAAAGTGACCCTGAAGATAAATCTCCTTAAGCCATTTTGGTATAACTGTGAGACTGGATTAGAATGGGCAATGGGATATCTGGTCCACCTTTTTCTCTTCATTTTTTTCTTTCTTCCTGAACAATTTTTTCTCTTACTCAAAGCCAAGCCTTCATGACCCCAGTGGGTATAGAATGTGTACTCATATTATCTACACCTTCTAGTTTGGATTTCTCCCTCCTTTCTTTAATTTGATTATTTTGCTGTCCCTATGAATAGGTCAACTACAGCCTCTTAGCTCCAAGATTCTCCTGCTATAAAACTTTGATTTACATAGATTATCTAGTGTTGTCTTTCTCTATCTCTGTGTATCAGTGTCTAGGTGTTTGTCTCTCTCACCTGACTATTAAAAACAAGGCTCTCCTGATAGTGATTCTTCTTTGTTCTCCTTTCTTTATTTTAACTAGGTTGAATCAACACCTGACACTTTTTTTTAACCAGATAGAGGACAGGGAGAGAATCTAGGGCATAGTCTCTGCAGCTTTGGGAGATCCCAATTGTAAGGTTAGATAGTGAGAAGGTAGGACATTTACAATCCATTCTTCCTTCTCAGCTACATGTGGCTGATCAGGTTAGGGGTAGGGACTGGTTTTGGTAGAGTATCTGCAATGGAGGTGTGAGAAGAGATCCAAAAATAAGTCCTAGGCACACTCCTTCAAGTTAGTTTATGTTCATGTGATGGGTGTGTAGAGGCTAGTTGGGAAAGGAGTGTTGAGTAAGCCCTTTAGGAATTAAAGTTCTCTAGAGTTAATAAATGAGAGGGTTTTTTCTTCTTGTCTAGGTTTTATCTTTTTTGGATATTTTAAAGTACCAACTATGTGCCAGGCACTGTATTAAGTGTTTTCCAAATATTATCTCATTTGATCTTCAAAACATCTCTACGAAATAGGTACAATTATTATCTCAATTTTATAGTTCAGAACACTGAGGAAAATAGATTTTAGATGAATTGCCCAGGGTCACAATGCTAGTAAATGTCTAAGGCTGGATTTGAAGTCAGGTCTTCCTACTTCCAGGCTCAGTGTTTTACTACACCAATTAGCTGTCTCAATTTAGCTATACTATTCTATATTTTATGCTAAATTTTCTTTTTTTGGAGGGGGGAGGAATTGAAGAATTAAACGGTCCAGAAGAATTGCTTAATCTACCATCTCACTATAATATATAGTTTGGAAGCTTTTTTCTTTTGCTTTTGACACCATTGGATTTCAAGATTTCTATATTAGTTGCAGCAAAGGTTTTGTGATTCTTACTATAGTTCCTCGATATTTAGTTTCTTTCTGTCTGCTTGAATCATTTTATCTTTGATAAAGAAGAATTTGACTATGATATTCCAAAGAGTTCTCTCTTGGGTTTTCTTTCAGGAGGTAACCAATAGATTCTTTCTATTTTGACTTTGTTTCAAGTTGTAATAGAATTGGACAACATTCTTTTAAGATTTCTTAAAATGTGATGTACAGTTTCTTTGTTAGGCTATTGCTTTCACAGTCTGGTAAATCTTAAAAGATGTCTTTTCAACTTGTTTCAAGGTTATTTTTTTGAAAGAATATACCTTACATGTACATCTAAATTTTTAGTCTTCTGACTTTGTTCTAATATTCTTTTGTTTTCTATTGAAATAATTGAATTCTATGTGTTTCATTCTATTTTCCAATGAGTTCACTACTTGGGCAAATTCTTCTACTTTTTGTTCAAAGTTATTTCCTTTCCTTCCTATTCCTCCTACCCACAAGAGCTTTAATTTCATTTTAAGCTTGTTCTAGTCATTTTTGAAGGTGTTGTGACCAAGACTCTCCTTTTTTTGAAGCTTTATTAGGTCTTTATGTATAGTTAGTCTGATTTTCACTTTCCTTTTCTTATCCCTTAGTATTTTTTACTTCTATTCAAAGCTTTCTTCTGATTACTTATATTTTTATTCTCAATTGTTCTATAGCAACTTTGTGTTAGGGTCAGATTCACCCCTTCTCTGCTCAAATCATTTGGTATCTATCAGGAACCAATCCTGTCTCCTGATTTAGTTTCAAAAGGAGTCCATGTTCCTCTGGCTCCTTTGAGGGCCCTAACATGTATACATACTGCTTGACCCACATACTGTGCCTAATGGCCTACTGGGAACTGGCTTTATACTCATTTGTGGTTCCAGTGATTGAAGGCCAAGATCCTGTTGGCTTCAAGTCCTGTATACTAGAAATTGGACTTGATTCACATCCTTTTTGGCATAGCCCCACTTAGAGCACCTGAAGATTTCTGGAGAAATGATCCAAAGTCTTAATGATTTACCATACTATAAAAACAACATTGTTCAAATCTAAGATTTTAATGTATTTGTTCCCTCTGAAAGGATTAATAAAGCAATAACCATCATAATAGCTAACATTTGTATAAACATTCTAAAGAGGTAAAAGAGCAAAAAGAAATGGAAGAAAAAGATGACATAAGTGAGGAGAATTCAAGGAGATGACATTTGACCTGGATCTTGAAGTTTAATTAGTCATTCAATAACCATTTATTAAGCACTGCGTGCTGGCTTTACAAAGAAAGATAAAAGACAGTACCTTCTAGAAACGAATAATCTAATGGACTAGAGAACATTCAAATAGCTATGCAACATTATTTATGTTATGTTAACATATCAATAATTTAGAGAATTCAGAGAAACTTGGGAAGACTTATATGAAATAATGCAGAAATAGAACCAGGAGAACAACTTATATAATTAGCTTAATAATGCAAATAAACTTGTATACAGTTGCTACAATAACAAAAAGGAAAATAATACTGAAATTCTAATGAATTCAAAATTCTAATGAATTTTGAACCATATAGTGACTAGTCAGGACTTCAAGGGACTTAAGGTGAAGCATGTCTCCATCCTTTGGGCAGAGAGGTGGTGGACTATAGCTATAGAATGAAGAATACATTGTCAGGAAGAATAAGGGGGTTGATTAGTTGTTCATTTTAATATTTTGGTACAAGGTTGTGTTCTAATGATGGAAGTGGTCAAGCAGTGTGTGTGAATGGCAAGTTTTAATCTTCTCTCTACTATTTACCACCTGTGTGATAGTAGGTAAAGTTTTTAATCTCTCTGGGCCTCTGTTTTCTCAACTATAAAAGGGTGTATTGGACTAGATACCTTTTTAGATCCCTTATAGCTCAAAACATATGATTCTAAGTGACAAATATATTAAAATGCAAAACATTAATAACAAAATTATCCTTCAAATTCCTTGGCCTTATTTGGCTGAGTTAAGCCAATGATCCAAATCTAGCAAATATTTATGTTGATGGGTCCAAGGGGTCAAATGGAACAAGTCTGATTTTTTTTCACAAACTGTTAATCAAACATTATCAGTAGTAAAGAGTAGAATGCAAACTCTTGAGTGCTACCTATATTTAGAGAAAAGGGTTACATCCATAAGAAGTTAGGAATTAGGCACTAAAGTAAGACAATGAGTAGCTTTGACTTCATGAGGAAAAGCAGATGCCAGGCCCTAGAGATTTCTATTGAGAAACTTAGGAGACATGTGGCCTGAGGATTCAGCAACTAAGAGACAGAGTGGTATAGTGGAAAGAGCTGGTTTTGGAGTCAGATGATCTGATTTCAAATTTTGCCTCTCACACTACTTTTCTGACCTCCGGCAAGTTGCTTAATTTCTCCGTGCCTCAGTTTCCTTATCTGCAAAAACCAGGAGTCTCTTTTAGCTCTGTATCCATAATGCTCTGAACTCCATGCATCCTCACTGTCATCATAACACTGGATACCCCTACTAGTTGCCCAAAGCCTAATTCTTTTTAACATTTATGAAGCACTGGGCATTGGGTCTACAAAAAAACAACAACAAATGGTCCCTGTCCTCAAGGATCTTATAGGGATCTCATAGATTTATTTGGGAATGTCTGAAAACACTTTAGCAAATACAAGATTATAACAGAAGGGAGAGAGGACTCAGGAGATTAAGAAAGGTTTTAAGTAGGAGGTGGCATCTGAACTGGGCTCTGAAAAAAGCTAAAGATTCTAATGAAAAGAGAGGAGGAAGGAATGCATCTAAGGCATGGGGACACTAGCATGGATATGACCTAATGATAAACTCTCTTTTTTATAGATCCAAATAACCTTTTTTTCTTAACTGGAAATTCCTTGTTATTATGGTCAACTATTACAAAAGATAAAATCCTACAACGTCAGGGGTTTTGATCTGTGGTATACTCATAATTATAATTGTAAATGACTTTTTGTGGCCATTGGTAAAGCTGGGAAGAGAACAAGTGCTCCAGTCTCTTTTATTCCAGCTTAATTGCTTAAATGTGCATGTGTATCTGACAATTACTCTACTTAAGAGAGACACATGTTCTGACAGAATCTGAGCTGGAGTCCAGAAATAGATCACTGATTAAATCCTCTTTCAATTTTCCGGAGACTGCTCCTCATGATCTTCCCCGTGACAGTTTTGGGCAGATCTGGAACAAACTCCACCTGATTAAGAAAAGACAAAATCCTTGTAGACTCAGTACCAGAATATTCCACCAAATCTCTTTCACTCAGTTGAAGTGATTATTTTCCTTGGTTTCCTCTTGTGTAAAATGAGAGATTTGGACTAAAAATTCTCTAATGTCCCCTTTGACTCTCACTTTCAGATTCTAAGCCTGGTCCTGTTAGATCTATGTATCTTTGTAGAATCTCTCTGTATGGAATTTTACGATGTATTTTCTTGAATTAAAACAATTTATTTCCACATGTTTTCCCAAGTTATATGATTCATATTCATATTATCCCCCTCCTTTCTTCCCTCCCCTCTCCTGGAGCTTGCAAGCAATTGAATTTGGATTATAACATTTCCATATTATTCATTTTTATAAGTGAATAATCTTAGAGAACCAAAACCTATGGGATTCTGATATGCTGGAGAATTACAATAATGAAAATTCCTCTCCACTGGATGAACTACCCCCACGCTCCTTCCCTTGGCTACATGATTTTGACCAATATGCCTGGCCAATGCAATTGGAAGTCCAAACTTTCTTAGAGGGTCACTAAACTGGACTTCACACAGACTGGATAGTGATGGAATGTTATGCCCTCTCCCCATCCCCACTCCCTAACTCAGAAAAAATTCTGGTGTGAGTGACCTTACCTTCCTGGGATACTTGTAGGGGGCAGTAGTCGCCTTCACATGCCGCTGTAACTCCTGAGCCAGCTGGTTATGGTCATGGGTCATAAACTCTGGGGTCAGGACCACAAATGCCTTCACTACCTGCAGGATTGGAGCAGGACTTATTGACAGAAGTTGGAGAAAAGTATAACAGGACACTTGGGGGGCTAAACTAAGGAAGAACTGTTCTCAGAACACTATAGATTTGAAGAATTGGCAGAACAGGAAAAGAGTCTAAAGAGTCGGTTAGTCAATAGACACTTATTAAGCATTTACTATATGCCAGCTAGGTGACACAGTGGATAGAGTGTCAGGCCTGGAGTCAGGAAGACTCATCTTCATGAGTTCAAATTTGGCCTTAAATACTTCATAGCTATGTGACACTGAGCAAGTCACTTAATTTCAATTGTTGGTTAGCCCTTGTTGCTCTTCTGTCTTGGTATCAATTCTAAGTTAGAAGGTATTTTTTTTAAAGAAATTGTAATCTTATAGAAATTCCTGAGACCACTGAGACTTGCCCATGGGTTATTCACCCATGATGTGTCATTTGAACCAAGGTCTTCTTAAGTCCAGTTCTCTATCCACTCTTCCCACACAGCTTTTATGAAAGTTTAAACTTAATGTTGTTGTTCAGTTGTTTCAATTGTGTCTGACTCTTGATCCCATTTGAGGTTTTCTTGGCAAAGCTCCTGGAGTGGTTTGCCATTTCCTTCTCTAGCTGTTTTATAGATGAGGAATGGAGTCAAATAGGGTGAAGTGACTTGCCCAGGGTCAAAAAGTAAGTATCTGAGGTCAGATTTGAATTCTGTGATCCCAACCCCAATGCCCTATCTACCTAGCTTTAAACTATACAGCACTATATAAATGTAAGGGATTATTATTTTTTTATACAATCCATCATGGTGCCTCTAAGCCTTTTTATATTTCTTAAAAATGTAGAGACAATGAATATGGTTGCAGGCAGAGACAAAAGTTGAGATGGACAATAATTAGGTCACCCATGGGAATTGTATAATTGAGTAGCTAATATGGTCCATTTTTAGCTCTTGACTCTAGTCAAATCACTAATTCATTAGCTGAAAATGAGCCAATAGTATAATTCAGTTGTCAAAATATTAATAAAACCTTAGACCAAATGAATAGAAACAGTATGCAGATCAAGGGAGATAATGGTCACAAATTCCTCCATTCTGGTACCACTTATGGAATTTACTTTGAGGCCAGTTCTAGTTGCCACATTTTAAGAAGGGCATTTCTCTAATGGAATGGATTTAGGAGAGGGTGCTTTGGGATGTTGCAGGGCCTGGGAACTAAGTCATAAGAAAATAGCTGAAAGAACTTGGATGCCTGGAGAAGAAAAGACTTAGGACATGCTCATTGCCTTCAAATATTTAAAGAGCTGTCATGTGGAAGAAAGATTGGATTTATCAGAGAGCAGAACTAGGACCAATGGATGGATGGTAGAGGGAGGCAGAGAATAATTTAACATAAGAAAGAACTGAATAATTAAAGTCCTTTAAAATGGAATGAAGGCAGCTAGGTGGTACAATGGATTAGAATATTAGGCTTAGAATCAGGAAGACATTTTCCCAAATTCAAATCTGGCCTCAGACACTTACTAGCCATGTGACTTCTTGGAAAGTCACTTAACCCTCTTTCTCTCAGTTTCCTCATCTGTAAAATGAGCTGGAGAAGGAAAATGACAAACCACTCCAGTGTATTTGCCAAGAAAACTCCAAATGGTGTTACAGAAAGTTGGACATGATTGAAAAATGACTGGAAAAAACAATAGAATAAAATGGTCAGTATGTCTGGTTTTAGAATTAGGAGGACTGGGATTCAAGTTCTGTCTCAGACAAACCCTAGCTGTGGAAGCATGGATAAATTGCTTAATCTCTCAGTAAGCAAGGCAATTCTTTAAAAATATATGGTACAGATCATTTTCTAATTTACATTACTGAATTTCCATAAAATGTGTTCCTTAGATCAGTGGTGTCAAATTCAAATCGAATGGAGGCCAAAGACCCCTGCATAGGGAATTCTAAATTTGGCACATTGATTCAGAAAACCACATGTTAACATTATCTATGTTCTATTGCATTTTCCATATTGTGAAATATTTCCTGATTATATTTTAATTTGGTCTGGGTTATACTTAGGAGTATTGTGGCTGCTATGATTCTCAGGCCTCACGTTTGACACCTTTACCCTAGATCGATAAAAGCACAGGCTAGTTCCAAAACAGAACTTTATGGGAGTTTATAGGATCATGTATTAAGAACCAGAAGGGATCTTATAGAGTATTTAATCAAGTCCCCTTATTTCCAAATATGAGGACACCAAGACCCAGAGAAATGAAGTAATTTGCTCACAGTCATACCAGTAATAAACAGGGGCAGAAAGATTTGAGACTTCAAGTCCTGCTGCCTCCCTTCTTTGAGGTGAGGCTGGATAACAATTTGTCAAGGGCGTTATCAATATTTCTACGAGGGTGGGGAGTTAGGTATCTGTTAAAGTTCTTTCCAACTCTAAGATTTTCTGATTTACTGAAGTGCCTATTTTGGATAAACTTTGTGTAATAGATGCAAATCTGATATCCACAATAATTGATGGGAATACTATAATATGGTATCTTGCAATGCATTTCCCTTTCGCTTTAGAAGGAATTACATTGATCTTTTTCATGATATTTCACTTAGGTAGATATTAAAATCATTTAATTCATTCATTCTTGGAACATATTCAGTCTGGAAACACTGAGTTCTAGCTCAGCCAGTTACTACTAGTTTGATCATGAGTAAATTCATTTCTCTCTATGCTTCAGTTTCCTCACCTGTAAAATAGGAATAATAATACTTGTAGGGGGTAGGTAGGTGGCTCAGTGGATTGAGAGCTAGGCCTAGAGTGAGGAGGTTTTAGGTTCAAATCTGGCCTCAGACATTTCCTAGTTGTGTGACACTGGGCAAACCACTCAACCTCCATTGCCTATCCCTTACTGCTCTTCTGCTTTAGAATCAATATACAGTTTTGATTCTAAGATGGAAGGTAAGGGTTTACAAAAAAAAATGATATTTTTACTGGCTACCTCATAGAGTGGTAAGAATCAGATGAATAATATACATATTTGTTTGCTTAAACCCTTACCTTCTGGCTCTGAATCATATTGTGTATTGGTTCCAAATCAGAAGAGCCATAAGGCCTAGGCAATGGTGGTTAAGTGACTTGCCCAGGGTCACATAACTAGGAGGTGTCTGAGGTCAGATTTGAACCCAGGACCTCCTGTCTCTGGGCCTGGCTCTCAATCCACTGAGCGACCTAGGTGCCTCCATATTTTGTAATTAGAAAAACTGTAAATAGACACCATTTTCTCATGCAAAGTTGTTTTGAGGATCAAATGAGATAATAGATGTAAAATAGCTTTGTAAATGTTAGCTATTGTTAATTATCCCTACCCTCAAGTTTCAATCTTGTGACCTTGAGACCTTCCTGGATGGCTTCAGTCCCCACTAACCTAGGAGGTCCTTTCCATCTTTGAAATTCTATGATATCTCCTAGCTGAATGGTCTGGGGAAGTGGTAAGGGAATTTCCAGTTACAGTTGGATGACTTTGACCAGAATTGTTTTGAGGAAGGAGAAGCTAATAAAACTTAATATGTTATAGAAATATAAATTATTATAATCATTATTAATAGTATTATTTTCTAATTTTTGAATTATTTGTTAATTATTCTCTAAACTCTTTCTCCTTCTTTATTCATGTATTTTAGCATTTTGTTGTTCTCTAAAAGTCACAGATAGGTTAAATCTATTTAAACGGCAAGTTCTGTGAAGACAGAAACTGTGTCTTGCACGTATATCCCCTCTATAACCTCTAGTCCAGTGTTAATTACAAAGCAGATGTCTAATAAATAGGGAGAGATGCATGGGAGTAAAAAAATAATGATTTAAAATGCAGTGCTGCCTTCTGGCCACATGAGGGAACTGCACACATGTCCATTTTTTTTTTTTTTTCTTAGCCATGATTTAGCTTGGAAATCCTGTCTTTTGAGTTGTTGATTATTAAGACTTAGAGTATGACCTTCTCTGGACCACCCATTACATCTTGCCTCTTTCCTCACCTCCCCTCGGATTGGGTCTGGGCTGCCGATGACTGCTGATTCTGCCACAGCTGGGTGTTCTGCCAGGGCGTTTTCAACTTCAGAAGGACCAATCCGGTACCTGAAGGGGGAAATAGACTTTCAGAGAGTAAGGCTATTGTCTCTACAACCTGTCCCAAGCAACAAGGATAATATTGTCATCAGACAAGTGCTCAGACTTCATCAGCTCTAGTCTGACAACCTTCCCTTTGCTACCCTTCAAGTTCATCTTTTCTTTTATCTTCCTTCTAAAGTAACTTCTGAGAAGGACTGATTGGATAGATTGTCTCCAAAGTCCCATGCTTTAGTGTTTGGGCAACATAGCAGGGATACATTTTGTAAGGGGAAAAGGGATACCGTGGACCAGTTGTTACTAAAAAAAACAACCCCCTGAGATTTATGCAAATAAAATCAGCCCTTAATATGGCAGGACTACTTTACCTTATGTGTTCATTATGAATTCTTTTACCCTTTAAAAGTTAATTAATACCTAATAATATGGAAATAGGTCTTGATCAGCAGATACATGTAAAACCCAGCTGAAATTGCTCGTTGGCTATGGGAGGAGGACTAGAGGAAGGGAAGGAAGAAAATGAATCATGGAACCATGGCAAAAATATTCTAAATTAATTAAATAAATACATACATAAAAAATAAAATGTTAAAATCTATATGTGTATATGTACAAATTCATTTAGAGAAGGGACTGTTTGTAAACTTTTTTCATGTTATCTACATATATCTGATGTAGAAATCACTTAATAAATGCTTGTTGTCTTTCAGAAAATCTAAAAAAAAGTTAATTAATACCACTAAATTAATTCATTTATTAAATTAATTATAAAATAATTAAATTAAATTTATAAAATAATTGATTCAATTAATACCCTTTAAAAGGTTAATTGATGTTTATTAAAATTTGAAATGAAAAAGTTTTCAAGGGAATCCATACAGTATATAAACTATGCACCATTCTTTGTAGTCCTCTAGAAAAAGCCTTAGGCCCCTACGGTCCTTCAGAAACAGCCCTCCATCTGTGCCCCTTAACATTTAAGGATAAAGGTAGGTCTCACTGCCTAAATATGGCCTTGACTTTAGCACACCCTTAGGAAAATCTGGTAAAGCCATAACTGTAAAAGCTGAAAGCTCTCAGCAAACAGCTCACCCAGAAGCATTAATGATATCATCAGAGCGACCAAGGAACCAGATATAGCCCTCTTCATCTATCATGGCTCTGTCACCTGTGAGGTAAAAATCACCGCGTTCTGATAAGGAAGTCTTCTCTGGATCATCCTGAGTAGAATAAAAAAAATTTTTTTTGAAAATGATTTCATAATAGAAGAGGATTCATTCATTGTACAGGTACCCAGACCATTCCTCCAGCCAGTCTGCTTCTTCCCTGAGCCACTCTTTCCCCTCTAAGTACTTTCGACATTTAAAAAAAAAATTTAGACTCAAGACTTCATTTGCGTAGAGAAGTTCTGGCAAGAAAATATTCTTCTCTGATTTGATTAAAAAACAAACAAACAACCTTCCTTTCTGTCTTAGTATCAATTCTCAGACAGAAGAGTAGCAAGGGGTAGGCAATCAGGATTAAATGACTTACCTAGGGTCACAAAGTTAGGAAGTGTTTGTGGCCAGATTTGAACCCTCCCAACTCCAGGTTCAGCATTATGTCTACTGTGCCACTTAGTTGTCCCATATTAGGCTTTAAGATCCTTTAATACAAGAAGGTATCATGTATATTTCTCATTTCATAATACATTTTTGCTATCTGGCATCACTCCATTATTAAAAACACAAAGGATTCTATCTTTTGCATGAAAAAAAGATGCTAGGAGCAGCTAGGTGGCTCTTTGAGAGCCAGGCCTGGAGAGGAGAAGACCTGGGTTGAAATCTTGCCTCTGACACTTTCTAGTTGTGTGACCCTGGGCGAGTCACTCAACCCCGATTGCCTTGCTGTTACTTCTCTTTCTGCGTTGGAACTAATACTTAGTATTGATTCTAAGTCAGAAGGTAAGAGTTTAAAAAAAGATGCTAGTATTCTGCTGGTAATGTCATTGGTTTATAGGGTGTTTTCAGTAATGGGGATGGAGGAATTGAGCAAGTCTTCTGAAATGATTAAGAGGATGTATTTCATGTTTAAGATAGAGTCTAACTGTGGAACAAAATTTTCCTGGAGTTAGTTTACTTTGCTGTTTGGAACTGGAACCCATCCCTTTTGAGAAATAGCATGGCATAATAGATGGAGCACTAAACTTGGAGCTAGTAAGACCCTGATTTATGTCTTAATTTAGACACTTAATCTCGAGAAAGTAACTTCACCTCTCCTAAGTTTCTTCATTTGTAAAACAAGAGTGTTGGACTTGATGATTTCGGTGAGAGACTGTGGGTCTCTTTGGCATCATACTCTAGTTAACTAACTTTTAGTCTATTAATTTTATCTTGTCATTAATTTGGCATTGGGAAAGAAGTACCCATACCCACATGAGCTGGTTGGACAACTTTTTCTCCACCAGGGTTCTGCAATACTTTTGGTGAAGCGTTGAAAATAGAACAGGATATTAATGTTCTTGATATGAATGTGCCACACTGGCAACCCTGCAAGGCATCAGCAGCAGGGAGTTTTGTGGCCTGAATAAGATTAAAATGGAATTGTAAAATGTTTAACAAAATAAATAAAAATAAAGTTCAGCATATATAATGCTAATTTTTGGTTTTCTAAGCCAGTACATGACCTTGTTATTGTTTCAGTCATATTGGACTCCTTTGTGACCTCATTTGCATTTTTCTTGGCAAGACACGAATTATTTGCCATCTCCTTCTCCAACTCATTTTACAGATGAGGAAACTGAGTCAAACAGGGCTAAATAACTTGCCTGGGGTCACCCAGTTAGGAAATGTTTGTCCAGATTTGAACTCAGGAAAATAAGTCTTCCTGACTTCAGGCCCTGCATTTTGTCCACTGTTTCACCTAACTGTTCTGAAATGTGACTAGCAGGCATCCATTTCTTTTTTGAGTTTTTTCACCATTTTTCTAGAATGATGAGCTAATTCTTACTCTGGATTGATGATTAAAATTAGGGCTTCTTTTAGCCATTGCTTGTTATGCCTTGGTACTTCATTATCACTAATAAAATTTCTTGGCACTTATTATGCTGTAAGCATTATACTAAATACTTAGGGTAGAAAGATGATTAAGTCTTTCTTCCGGTTCTCCATTTTGGGAATCTTTAGCTCAGACCAAAGTCTTATCTATAGCTGGAGTTTAAAGCTGAAAAGTAAAAGATCATACTTTCCTGGGTCCATCCACTAAAATGACTTTTGTACCAGTCCCTTTCTTTAGAGAGGTGATCTGGACTTGGGGAGTCATAAGTCCTATGTTTAATTTTTTTTCTATGCTTAGTTTCTACTTTAGATACTAACTAGTGATGTGGGGCAATTTTCTCATCTGTATCATGGAGATAAGTCCTGCCTTGTTTATCTGGAAGGACTATTGTGAGGATTTCATTGGATTCTTAGGAAAATCATCAACTACCTTAGAATTAGAAAAGATATACATATAAATATTGGCAGCTGAAGTATGGGCAGATAAATGAGGATTATTAGTATGACAATAATATTAGGATCACCAAAGTCCCAAACAGATCTGATACTTGCAGTATATTATGGCAGAATGGAAATAAGCATGATTTCTTATGGCCATGGTCCTCAGCTCAACTCTTATCTCTGGGTACCTGCTATCCCTGAGATCTTGGTCAAATCACTAAATCTCCTTAGTCCTCAGTTTCCTGATTTGTGAAATAGTGGAATTGGATTAGATGGCCTCTGAGAATACCTCTGTCTCTAGCTATATGCTCAGAATGAGAACATAAAAGGGTAGATAGGATCGCTGGAGGCTCCCACCTTCAGAGTATACTGCCAACCCACATGGCAGAGGCTGCAGAGTTGGCTTCCAGAAAGTCATGATGTATAAGGGAAGGACACCACTCCCTGATTTCTAGAACTGGTTCCAGTCATGCATCATGTTGTGAAAGGATAGATTTCTGATTGGTTACCGAATCACAACTGGGAGTACATTCAAAAGACACTGACTAGAAAGCATTTTTCTTGATTGGCTGCGTTTCAGGGGGACACATGCTATATGGGGAGAGGCTCTTGGGTCTTCTCTTTCTCCATCTGTAGCCTACTTGTGACCTGTGAATATGAGCTTCTCTTCTTGGTCTCTCTTAGAGATGACCCTTGAGCTTTGGAAAGCCAGAGAAGCAAGCACTGGAGGCAAGGGAATTGGAATCGAGGGTGGAATTTGCCAGAAGCCAGAGAGCGAGGAATGAAAACTCAAGAGACTGATCTGAGCCAGTACAGATTGAAGGCAGCCCAGGGGGATCTACAGTTCTTCCGTTGGCTATGTTGAATTAGAAAGGGAACGTGTTGGGGAGGAATGGTATAAGGAAATTGCCTTAAGTGTGAGCCCACATTCTCCTGAGGCACAGATGAGGGGAAGACCATGCCTCTGGGAGTTAGGGAGAAATGCTTCAGAATTTTTATTCTTGTTATATTTTGACTTATGCAAAAAAAAAATGCTATCCACATCTAGAGAAAGAACTGTGGGAGTATAAATTCAGAAGAAAACATGATTTATCACTTGTTTATATGGTTAGGTGATTTGGGGTTTTGGTTTTAAAAGATTACTCTATTATAAAAATGAATAATATGGAAATGGGTTCAAGTGGTTATATATATATATATATATATACATNGGGTTGTCCCTCAATTAGGGAATGGCTGAACAAATTGGGTATCTGATGATGATGGAATACTATTGTGCTGAAAGGAATAATGAACTGGAGGAATTCCATGTGAACTGGAAAGACCTCCAGGAATTGATGCAGAGTGAAAGGAGCAGAACCAGGAGAACATTGTACACATTGTGGCTCAATCAAGTGTATTAGACTTTTCTACTAGCAGCAATGCAATGATCTAGGACAATTCTGAGGGACTTATGAGAAAAAATGCTATCCACATCCAGAGAAAGAACCGTGGGAGCAGAAATGCAGAAGAAAAACATATGATTAATCACGTGGTTCATTGGGGATGTGATTGGGGTTTTGGCATTAAAAGATCACTCTATTGCAAATATTAGTAATATGTAAATAGGTTTTGAACAATGATATATGTATAACCCAGTGGAATTGTTTGTCAGCTCTAGGAGAGGGGAGAGATAAAACATGAATCATGTAACCATGGAAAAAATTAAAATAAAATAAAAATATCATTTTGTAAAAGCTAACTGATATTCCATTCCTTAAATGATACTGGGGAATTAATCACTGGTGGTTAACACTGAGTAAAACATTGGTGTGGGGACTTAAGCATTAAGGAAGAATCTTCCTGACCTCTAAGAGAGCAATGTTGCTTTGCTCAGGCACCACTTTTGTCTCCAAGTATGGGAAATGGACTAATGAATCAGAACTTATGAGGTCTTTTAAGATTTTCCTTATATATATATATATATAGGAATTATGAAAATCTATGTTGGAGGCAATAGAGTTATCAAATAAAAGAGAGAAACACTGTTATGCTTCAGAGTAGATAGGACAGTGATAAAGAAAAAACAGAATTATTTGACTCAATTTGTCTTTGAAACTTCAGCCCAGAAACTCTAAATCAAAATGATTAACATAATTGAAACTCTAAATAAACAAGAAGACATTTAAGAAGAGGCAGCATAATATAAAGGATTGTACCCAGAAAGTGGAGTCAGGAAGATCTACATTTGAATTTGACCTTATATACATACTTATTCACAATGTGGGTCCTGGGCAAGTCACTGAACCTCTGTAGTTCTCATTTTCCTTATCTGTAACAATGAAAAGGTTTGACTTGATGGCCCCTAAGGTCTCTTCCACCTCTAAATCTTTGATTTATAAGCTCTCATTGATTACAAAATTATTTAGTCCAGATTAAGGGCATTCCAGGGTAATAAAGAACTGGTAGATGTGAACCATTGATACTGAAGTTTGAATAGTTGAATACAAGGCTTGCTATGATAGGATTAGAGAAAGAAAATGTTTTGATTTACAAAAAAGGAAGGAAGGTGCAGTTTGGTAAGCTCAGTTTATATTCTTGTACAATACTGAAGTCTCCTCTTAACAGAATTACTTCAGACTTCACGAAGTCTGCAGTGTAAGAGGTTAAAAAGGAGTGAGGCTCTTCACATTCAACTTGTAAATGGATCATTGGGCAGAAGTAAAATCACTAAAAGTTCATGTGAGATGGAGCAGCTAGGTGGCGCAGTGGAACGATATTCAGATCTAGAAACAGGAGGTCTTGGGTTCAGATGTGACCTTGGACATATCCTAGCTATGTGACTCTGAGCAAGTCACTTAACCCCCATTGCCTAGCCTTTATCATTCTTCTGTCTTAGAACCAATACACAGTACTGATTCTAAGACATAAGGTAAGGATCTAAAAAATTAAAGAAAATGAAGCTAGCTTCAAAAGAAAATGAGTAAAGCAGTGTGATCCCGATAATGCTGAATTCTGAGATCTCCCTCCCTCTCTGATTAAAATCTCCTGCCTCCTCTTATACAGCTGGAGTATCACTGTTGTAAATCAAAACTTTGACTCTTCCTTGAGTGACTCTTTATTCCACTCCTTTCAGTGGCTATTCAGATCTCTTCTCAAGCCTCCAAAACCCACTCCCGATCTTGTTCTCTCAGCATATATCCCCACTTCCTACTTTACTTACAAAATTAAGGCCATCCACCCCGAAGTCTTTCATCTCTCTAATTAGCATCTCAAATTCACTTCCCCTATATCTTCACTTGCCCTCTCTCCTTTATTTCTATCCCTGAGGAGGTTGTCTTTGCCAAGACCAAGAATGCTACTTGTGCTCTTGGTTCCATCCCCTCCCATCTATCTCCATCACAATATATCAATCATTTTCTACCTTTCATCTTTAATTATTTGTTCTCTTAGTTCTTTCCCAACTCCCTATAAACATGTTCAGATTTATCCATTCCTTTTTTTAAAAAAAGCAACTAACCTTCATTTGACCCTACCCCACTCTCAAGTTATCTTCCTATGTATCTATATTTTCTTTCACTGAAAAACTCTTAGAAAGAATCCTCAATTTCTAAGTAATTCTTGATTAGAGAAATGCAAATTAAAACAACTCTATGGTACTAACAGGCCTATCAGATTAGTCAATATGACAGAAAAAGAAAGTGATAAATGTTGGAGGGGAAGTTGCTAAGTTGGGACACTGATGCATTGTCAGTGGAGTTGTGAACTGATCCAACCATTCTGAAGAGCAATTTGGAGATATGCCCAAAAGGCTATAAAACTGTGTATACCTTTTGATCCTGTAATATGCAACTACTAGTTTTGTATCATAAAGAGATAATAAAAAAGGAAAGGATCTACTTGTACAGAATATAGCAGCCCCTTTTGCCATGGTAAAGAACTGGGGATGTCCCTAAATTGGAGAATGACTGGCCAAATTGTAGTATATGATGGTGATGTAATACTATTGTGCTATAAGAAATGATTAGCAGGATGATTTTAGAAAAAGCTAGAAAGACCTCCATGAACTACTGCAGAGTGAAATAAGCAGAACCAGAACAACACTGTACACCATAACAGCCATATTGTTTGATCATCAGCTGTGAGAGACAACTCTTCTCAGCAATTCAATGACCCAGGACAGTTCTGAAGGATATGACAAAGAATACTATCCACTTCCAGGGAAAGAATTGTTGGAGTCAGAATGTAGATCAAAGCATATGATTTTTCATGTTAGTATATTTATGGTTTTTTTTTAGGTAGTTGGTTTTGTAGGAGTATTCTCTTACAACAATGTCCAGTGTGGTAGTATGTTTTGCTTGATAATACACGTATAAACCAGATCAAATTGCTTACCATCTCTCAGAGGGAGGAGGGAAGGAAGATAGGGAGACAATTCAGATCTTATAATTTTGGAAAATATATGTTGAAAATTGTTATTACGTGTAATTGGGAAAATAAAATTCCTTTTTTTAAGAGAAAGAATCCTAAATAAAAAAGAAAGAATCCTTTATAATTTCTGATTCCACTTGACTTCTGGCCATTACTATTCATCTGAAATTTCTCTTTCCAGGAAAAAAATCCTTCAAGCTACAAAAAAGAACACATATTTCTTTTCTTTCTTTCTTAAAAAAAACAACAAACCCTTACCTTGTATCTTAGAATCAGTACTGAGTATTGGTTCCAAGGCAGAAGAGTGGTAAGAGCTAGGCAATGGGGGTTAAATGACTTGTCCAGGGTCACACATATAGGAAGTGTCTGAGACTACATTTGAACCCAGGACCTCCCATCTTTAGACCTGGCTTTCAATCTACTGGGCCACCTAGCTGCCTGCAAAAACACATATTTCATAACAAGGGGCACTATTTATCATTACATCAGGTTTTCCTAAAGAGACCAGGCTTGACTGAAAAAATTGGAATCAATACATATATGTGTGTATCTATATTTATATTATTAAACATAGGTTATGAAGCCAGAATCATCAGTTTTCCAGAAATCCAAGTAAATTTTTGGAAGGGGTCACATAGACATTTGGAGTTCAAAATGTCTTCAAAAAAATTCACAGATTTAAAAGAGGTTGGTGTAGTTCTTGAAAAGAAGTTGGGGCAGCTGGGTGGCTCAGTGGATTGAGAGCCAGGCCCAGAGATGGGAGATCCTGGGTTAAAATCTGGCCTCAGACACTTCCTAACTGTGTGACCCTGGGCAAGTCACTTAACCCCCATTGCCTAGCCCTTACTGCTCTTCTGCCTTAGAACTAATATACTGTGTTGATCCTAAGACAGAAGGTAAGGGTTTTAAAAAAATGAAAATAAAAAACAATGAGAAGAAGTAAATTCTGGAAGGGATAGAAGAGCAATTTGAAAAGTTTAAGTTTCTAAACCAGTTGCTAACTCCATATAAAACTCTCTAAGTTACTTAATTGGATAAATTATTGAATGTTCTAGATAACAAAGGGAAAAAAGAATGGAAGGGGAAAGGATAAGGTGATTGTCAGTCTAAGTTCCTCTTTGATAAAGGGGGAATCCAGAGGTCAAGAGACTTAATTAATAGTATAAAGTAGTAGAATCCTAATTAGTATTGCACCAACAACTTGTGTTTAATAATCAAAGTAGTAAAATAAAAAAGCTTATAATCATTTCTGGCAAAATGAATCATAATTTATCAAAGAATTGTAGAATAAAAGATGGATATAGCAATGTTAAAAACAAATGGACTGAATACAACAATTACAAGGAAAAAAAGGGTTATAAAGGAAGGGAAAAACACTTTTTTTTAGTACCTATTATGTTCCAGGCGTGGTGCTAAGTGCTTTATAAATATTATCTCATTTGATCTCTCATAATAATCCTGTGAGATAGATGCTGTTATTATCTCCATTTTAAAGTTGAGGAAACAGAGGCAAATAGGCTTAAGTGACTTGCACAAGATCACATAAATAGTAAGTATCTGAAATTAGATTTGAACTCAGGTCTTCCTGAGAGACTCAGCTTTCTATCCACTGTAGTACTGCATTGCCTCATGTTACGAAATAGATGAAAACCAGAATTTGAAAAAATATGTTGTTTATAAGAAACATATTTAATGTAGAAAGACTTGGAGAGTTTAAGTGGAAAGGCTGTACCAAGATTTATCATACTAAACTCAAGTAAAACGGGAACATCACTGATGGTATCAGACAAAGCCAAATTCAAACCAGAAACTATTAAGAAAACTATGCCAGGAGATTATATTATGTTCCAAGGTACTATTCAAAGTGACAACATCTCGGGTTGAAGTATCTATGTACTTAGTAATCGCACAATGAGGTTTTACAAACAAAAGCTCTTAGTGTTTCAAAGAGAAATAGATAAAAAAAAAATTAATGATGATGGAAACTTTCCCCAGTCAACTGCACTATTGGAATCTGATAAAGGAAAGAACAAGGATGGGTTCTTGCTAGACTAATCTCATTTCTTTTTTTTCTCAGTATATCTAAATTTTTAGCCAAGGCATTTAACAACGTATGTCACTATTTTCTTGTAGACAAAATGGAAAGATGTGGGCTGGATAATCTTATAGTTAGGCGGATTTGGCCTTGGTTGATTGTATGATTCCAAAGAGGGAGAATAGTGATAAAAGGATTGTTTTGAACCTGAAAGAAAGGTCTCCGAGAGTGTTTCAGGTGTCTGTACTTGTCTTGATTCTGTTTAGAATTTTTACCCGTGACAGTTTTAGAAGAAGGCAAAAGGAAGATTTATCATTTGCAGATGTCAAGATACGAAATCCACAACTGAGTAACAGTCTCCCTGTAATATGCCCCCACCAATGGTCAAACCATTTTTTCTTGGAAATCTCGTATGAAGGGTTACTCACTACCTCCGGAGGCAGCTGCTTTCACTTTTGTATATGGACTAAGTCTATTCTATCTGTGGGCAGATCTAATGTAAAGACATTGTTTATATTGTTCTGAATCTGGTTTTTCTACAATTTCAACCCATTGCCTCCAATTCTGCCCTTTGGGACCAAATACATTAAATCTAATTCTTCTATATGATAGCCTTTGAAGGCAATTATCCCACTGGAGAAGGTTGGTCTTACCAGGTAGCCGGAGAATAGACCAATGGGTCTAGTAGGTTTTATCCTGATGGCCATTTCCCCTTCTGTCCCTGGGGGCAGGATGTTACCTTTCTCATCTATGATCTGGAAGAAAAGTAAAGTGGCAAGAGATGATTATTTAATAAACAAAATTAATTTCTCAGAGGGTGGGAGAGGGGTGAAAGGAAAGAGAGAGTTTGGAACTGAAATAAAATGAAATTGAATTAATATAAAAAATTTAGAGAATTCAGAGAAAAAATAGATATTTCAAAGTCCTCTCTGATATACTTTCTTTTCACAAAGCCAGCTCCTAAAGTAATCCCCACTTACTTAGACCATCTAGAATTCAACAATATTCTGTTTTTGGAAATACGTTTAATGTAGAAATTTAATGTAGAGAGTTTACATTGAATTGTTGTGGCAAGATTTATAATTCTATAGTTAACTGAAATAAAATGTGAGTTTCATTAATAATATCAGTTGAAGTTAAATTAAAACCAGAAACTATTCAGAGAGATATGCAAGGAGGTTGAATCAGTCAGTGCCAGGTGAGCCAAATCTGTATCTGAGTTGCAATTCTGAACTAGAGCCCCTATCTTGTTATATTGGTTGCTCAAATAGGATAATAATTTATAAACCAGGGAAAGGATTTAGAGAAATGATGAAGGGAGGCCAACTTGGAAGAGTGTTACCATTTTGTTTTCTGCTTTTCACATCTTTGCTATCTTGAGGTGACCCCCTTGGGGCATATGCCACTGATGGCAACCTGCATGATTATTACACTGTTCCAGGTCTACTTGCTATTATTAGAGAGGTGCAAGGACAATAATAATAATAATAGCTAGCATGATCCACATAACAACCCTATGAGGTAGGTAGGGCCTGTTATCCTCATTTGATTTGAGTTGAGGAAACTGAGGTAGAGAGATGTTAAGTGATCTTTTACAAGGTCACAAATCTAGTTAGTGCCTGAGACTAGATTTCAACTCAAGTCTTCTTGGTTTCAAGTTATATGCTATGTCATTTAGCTGCTTTGAACTATCATGGAAGCTTGGCTTTGCATCAGTTCAGATTTCAATTCCTGACTTTGTCAGTGGTTAATTGTATTTCCTTGGACAAATCATTTTATTTATCTGAAGTTTAGTTCTTTCATCTATAAAATTTATATATAAAATATAAAATTTTCTCCATAGGGTGGTTGTGATGATCAAGGGAGTCAATGCATATGACTCTGCCACCATGCTGATTTCTTGGCTTGCCCCTCTCCCTCATAAATTAAATAACTTATTGGATCAGAAAATGTGATTGGGATTTTCCCATTCATACCTTTTAAAGCCTATCTCCTAAATTTTAATCAGAAATAGTAATTATTTAATCAGAAATAGTTATTATCATACATTTTTGGGTTGGTTTCATGGCATAGTGGTTAGGGCACTAGACATAGAATCAGGAAATTTTAGGTACAAATTCCCACTGTTGGTCTCAAAGATGTCAAGAGGTCATAGGATTGGTAGTAAAAAAGAACAAAATGTAGGGATCTTGGAATTCACCTTTCTCCAATTTCCACTATAATTTTACGGATGAGAAAACTGAATCTTAGAGAGGAAAAGTGACTTCCTCAGTCATACAGTATGAATAAGAACAAGAATTTGAATCAAGCTTCTCTCAAACCAAAGCTTTTGCTTTTTACATGTCTCCTCCCTATTAACAAGTATGAATCTTTTCTATTCCATGTCTCACTTCAAATATGCCTGCATCATCTAAGAAATAAATGGGATTTGGGTCATGTTTTTTAGTTCCATTCAATCCACAAAGTATTTATTGATCTCCTACCACCATGGACCTAGATGCTGTAGGAATACTGATAAGGAAATAAGACATAGCTTTTTCTCTCAAGAGTCTTATAATTTCACTAGGAAAATAAAAGATAAAAGAGAAGCACAAGAGAAGGAAAATATAATAACAAGTATTTTCTTTACTGCATTAATGGTTTGTATTTACTTCTCCAGCCCATTTTACAGATGATAAAACTGAGGAAAACAAGGTCAAGTGACTTGCCCAGGGTCACACAGATAGCAAGTATCTGAGGCTTGATTAGAACTTACAAAACTGAGCTTTCCTCACTCCTGGCCTGGTGTTCTACCCACTATACCACCTAGTTGCCACCCATTTAGGCACTTAATAAATGTTTATTGAATGAAATGGAGAGACAGACCTGCATGTCAAAAGGTGGAATAACTTTTCCCATGGAACCTTTCTTGACCTTCATTCCTCTGGAGACCGCACAAGTTATTCCCTGTTGACCACAAACAAAGTAACACATTTAATGGAAATAGTCCAGTTTTATCTACTGAAGGCCTAAATAGTTCCCTCTATTACAAAATCAGAGTACCAGAAAAAATACTTTTAAAGATCTTGGCCAGCACTAATCCTATAACATATATCATTCCAGAATGTTTCAATCTCTCTCCTAGGTCAATTTAATTTTTGGTGCCCTTCCAGTTTCCATCTTAATAGGATGCTTTTCCTTTCTATCTTCCTCCTCCCAGCCTCCTCTAAACTCTTTTTCCTTTTCACTAGCTTTAGCTTTTAGCTAATTGTTGATTCTCTTTAGGAAAGATCAGAGAAGCTAACTAATCTTCAGCATTAATAATAGAGCTCTTCTCAGGTTTGTCTTCATTCTCTCATAAGACCTAATAAACCCAAAGGAATGAATCCCTAATGTCAAAATCTTCCTCTACTTCCTAATGTACAAACCTGGGGAGTAAGGAATATAATAATCTTATGTCTAAGCTCTCCTTTGATCTAACAACTAGCATTGAGATTCTGCCTTAAGATTTGAAAATGTTCTCTCCTTATCTCATCCTCACAAAAACCCTGAGAGAGAGGTGCTATTATTATCCTCATTTGAAATATAAGGAAACCGAGCCTGAGGGAAGTTAAATATCTCACTCAGGATCACAAAGCTAGTACGTATCTAAAACAGGATTTGAACTCATACAAGTATGAGGAGAACTAGGAGAGAGCAATGTCACCAGAATCTTGAGAGAAGAGTACATCAAGGAGAAAAGGATGATTGATAGTGTCAAAGGCTGCAGGAAAATAAAAAAAAAATTTGAATTGAGAAATTATTAGATTTCCTATTTAAGAGATCATTAATAATGCCGAATAGAACAATTTCAGATAAATGATTAGGCTAGAAGTCAGAGTGTAGAAGGGTAAGAAGAGAATTAGAAGAAAGGAAATGGAGGCACTGAATGTACGTAGCCTTCTCCATGAGTTTAGCCATGAAAGGGAAAAGAGATGTGTGATGACAGCTAGAGGAAATGGACAAATCAAATGAGGGGTTTTGAGGATGGAGGAGACATGGGCGTGTTTATTGGCATTATGAAAGCATCGAGTAGTTAGGGAGAGACTGAAGGTAAGTAAGAGAGTGTGGATAATAGAGCGGATTATCTGTTGGATGAGGTAGAATTAAATCAGTTGTGTATGTAGAGAGGTTTGCTGTGGAATAAATAAAGGGAATTAGTGATGTAGGATTGGAATTCAGAAGAGATATAGGTTGAATATATAGATTTGAGAGTCACTTGCATAGAAATGGTAAATGAGCCAATGGGAATTGGTGAGATTACTTAGAGGAAAACTATAGAGGAGAGGCCAGATTTGAACCCACATTCTCCTGATTCCAGACCTGGCACCATCCATTATGTTATCTAGCTGCTCCTATGGGCTCTAATTCTTGAGAAGAGATTTTTCCCACCTACCGTTTCTGATTGTCCATACAATTCATTGATAGCAAGACCTGTTGCTTGTTCCCATTTCGCAAAATCCTGAGGCAGCAGTACCTCACCCCCACTAACACAATTCTTCAGGGCTGGAAATTTGTAACTTATACAGAGGGAAAAAATAAAATTAAAATAAAATAAGCATAATATATACACACACACTCTGGAAAGCTCATTTGGAAGCATCTGGAAACAACTCTGTAAATAAACTCTCTCTCTCTCTCTCTCTCTCTCTCTCTCTCTGTCTCCCTTCTTCAAACTCTCTTTCTCATTTCTCTCTCTCTGTCTACTTCCCTTCTGTCTTTATGTCTCTGGCTGTGTTTCTCTTGTCTTTTTTTTCTCTTCCTTGTCTCTCTTCTTTCTTTCTCTCCCACTTTTTCTTTCTTAATTTCTTTCCTTCTTTCTCTCTCTTTTTCTTTAGCAAAGAAAAAGTGTTAAGTAAGAGTAACTGACATAGTAACTGTATTTTATAATGTGTGCAATTTTTGACACTCCACAGTCTTCCATTTCTCTCTGCAGTAGGAGGAAGGTGCATGTTTCATCATCTGTTCTTTCCGTCCAAAATTTTTCTTTTTTTTTTTTTTAAACCCTTACCTTTTGTCTTGGAGCCAATACACAGTATTGGCTTCAGGGCAGAAGAGTGGTAAGGGCTAGACAATGAGGGTCAAGTGACTTGCCCAGGGTCACACAGCTGGGAAGTGTATGAGGTCAGATTTGAACCTAGTTCATCCTGTCTCTAGGCCTGGCTCTCAATCCACTGAGCTACCCAGCTGCCCCCATGGGTCCAAAATTTGCCATTGCAATCACTCAGAGTTTGGTTTTGTTCATTGAACTTAGTTTATTAATGGTTGACTTTTGATTGCTAAGGGCCAATAGATTATTTATCAATTTTTTTCTCCCATCCTTCTGATCTGTTGGACAGGATCTTAGAAAACCTCAGAGATCATTCAGTACATGTTTCTCATTTTATAGATGAGGAAGTAAATCCCAGAGAGTTTGTGATTTGCTCAGCATCACACAGGTAGCAAAACTGGGATTTAAATATAAGTTGTTTTGTCTCCAATATTCTTTTTTACTACACTATGAGACTTGCTTATCATCTGGGTATTTCACTTCTTACTATTTTTTTAATAAGTCCAGGTCCAGGGAGCAAAAGTGAAAGGTCCATCAATTCCTGTCACTTCTTGGTATTGGGGCAAAAGCACAGGGACCAGAAATCAGATTTCTGGGCTTTTGTATGTATATCTATTGACCTTGATACATCACTTACTATCCCTATCCTTCACCCCTAATAATAATGAGTTTGGGCTAGATTATATCTAAATTCTATTGTTTTTTTAGTCTTATGCTTCTTGTGAGCTGCTCTACAAAAAAGGCTTATGGGAGAGGAAGTGGGGTTATTGGTTATCTTGAGGTTGTGTGTGTGTATATGTGTAGTTTCTGTGGATTTTGACATATTTCCACCTTCTGTGACCACAGAGAACCAATATTTTGGGAAAGATCAGAATTTTGTTGCTTTTGGCAAAGACCATTGCAAGATTGCATAGCAAAGAGGAAAGTTTAAAAGAAGTTAAAGGGATCAAATCACAATAAAAGGTAGATTGAAATTAAGTAGTGGCTCAGAATAATTTCGTAAAGAGGGATGATCAGATGCGTATTTCACCATATTGTCACAGTTTTGAAATAGCTGTTGTCTAAAGAATCTTGTTTACCTGAATAGTCACATCAGATAGCTTGTAATTTGCCCTTTTAAAGGTGTTTCTCTAGAGTAGATACCAGTTAAAAAAACCCAAGAACCAAGGAAAGAAAGATGGGAACCAACTGCATGAGTTTGACTATTGGCTTCTTCAATCATACCTGGAAACATTGAGCTGTAAAAGCATTCGATATACGGATGCAGAAGTTAACATGGAAGTGATGGGGAATCTGGAGAGAGTCTGGCAAATGAAAAAAGAAATAATGGCTTTTTTACTCTGAAGGCAGAAAAATTGTTCGGTTACCAGAATCCCAATTTCTTTCCTATAAGATTCATTTATTTTTAATTCATTCATTGATTCTTTGATTCATTCATTCATCTTAACTTATCAAATACTTATTAATAATCTAATGAGTTAATCACTAAAAAGAGAAATTAAAATAAAAACAACTATGAGGTTTCACTTTGTACCCTGGCAATTGATAGAACTGACAAAAGATGGAAATAGTCAATGTTGGAGGGATGATGGGAATATATGTATACCAGTGCATTGTTGGTGGGATTGTGAATTGTAGAATAATTTTAGAAACCAATTTGAAATTAAGCAAATAGTGGTTAAAATATCCACAGTCTTTGTCCCAGACATATTCCAAGAAGGTAATTGTAAGAAGAAAGTTCCTGTATACACTAAGACATATATAGCAGCACTTTTTGTGATAGCAATGAATTGAAAACAAAGTAGAAGCTCATTAATTAGGGAATGGCTAAAAAACTATGTTAATAAGTATAATAGAATATCTTTGTGTTGTAAGAAATGATGTGTGATGAATACAGAGAAACATGGAAAAATCAGCATAAACTGATGCAGAGTGAAGCAAGTAGAGCAAATGAAGCAATACTATAATAATATAAAGAGAAAAAACTCACACAATCTAAAGTGAATGTTGTAAAATTATGAAAAATAAGATCGCTCAAAAGAAGAGATATGGAGAAGACACATCCTCCCTATTTTGTAGAAATAGAAGGTATGTACATTTTGTACATTGGACAAATGTGCAGATTTTTTTCCCATGCGTTGATCAGTTATACTTTTTTTTTTGTCTTAAAAATGTTATTTGTTATATGAAGTGGCCCCCTGGGAGAGAAAGGTGAAGGGGAAACTATGTTAATATAAAAAAACAAAGGGCATCAGATATCCAATAAAAAAATGAACGTATTGAGTTCAAGGCCCTGGGAATGTAAAACTAAAATAGACATCACCCTCAAGAAACTTACGTTGTAGTACAATTTATTCATTTATGAAACAATCATTTACAGAGTGACTAGTATGTGGAGAGAAGTTTGTCAGGCACTCCTGTTTACAAAGAGAAATTTTCAGGCAGAATTATGAAGAACATTATAGGAAAGGTGCAAACAAAATGCTTGTGGAGCTCAAGAGAGGTGGGAAAGCTTTCTAGAGGCAGCAATATTAAAGATGGATCTTGAAGGATAGCTAGGACTCCTATAAGCATCTGGTCTAAGGAAAGGCCTTGAAGAGGAAAAGCACAATGAATATTTGGAGATTGGTGAGTATTCTGTTTTTAGGGATTAAAATCTGAAGGCTGGGATTTAAATCAAGAAAGTCATGAAAACTGGCCAGCCAATAAAAACTGGAGTACTAAAGATTGAAGAAAGATAATTTTTGCTGAAGAAATTCACTTTTTTTTTTTAACATTTATTAATATTCATTTTTATCATGGTTACA
>NC_058130.1:222533368-222545170 GCF_016433145.1 Gracilinanus agilis
GAGCTATAGGTGAGTGTGGAGGGGGTGGGGGTGGGGCGGTTGCTCAGCTCGCGCTTGAGTGAGAGCCCTTTTTAGCTTGGAAATGTCTCGATTCCACGTACCTTCCACGCTGTGCCCTGTTGTGGGGTTCCTCCGTTCGTCTGGACTTGTTTTTATGTCCCCTTGAGGAGTTTTGTGTGTTTCGGTCAGGAGAGGTTTAGAGTTGCTTCTTACTCTGCCGCCATCTTAACCCGGAAGCCTTCCGTCTTAGAATCAATATGAGGTATGGATTTCAAGGCAGAACAGTGGTAAAGGCTGGGCAACTGGGATCAGAAATTCACTTTTCCATTCAAGGTTATACCAGAAATGCTGTCAGAAGTCCAGAAGGACCTGTAATACCTAGGCATCTTCATTAGCCTGTAAAACATCCACCCCAAGAAGTGTTTAGGGACTTTTTTAAAACTTCTAATGTGTCTGGAAGTCTTATCTCTATTGAAGGAATAATGAAATCTGATAAATTGTATAGGTATGTATACTGAGAGGCAGAATTGTTCAAGAATTTTAGAAATTCCCAAATGTATACAGTGTTTTACTTTTCCATCAGAAAAGATTAAGACAATCCAAGAGGTGGGGATAAACATGCTTCTGTGACCTGGGAACTCAACTGATTTAAACTCCATAGAAAATCTCTGTGTTATAATTGATGTTAGACTTGGAAAAATGGACTACTACTCAAAGGTAAACTTAGTATCCAATGTGATAAGTGAGGGAGGAAAGGAAATAAATAAACATTTATATAGTGTCTACCATGTGCCAGGAACTGTGTTAAGCAAATATTATCCCATTTAATCCTCACAACAACCCTAGAGGTCAGGGGCTACTATTATCTCCATTTTACATTTGAGGAAACTGAGGCAAACAGAGAGTATGTAATTTGCCCAGGATCACATAGTAAATATCTGAGGCCAGATTCAAACTCAGGTTTTCTTGATTCCAGGCCCAGCACTCTATTTATGGCATCACTAAACTGCCTCAAAGTGTAAATATACTTCATGATCATGAATGAGGGATATATGTAAAAATTTTGTCAATAGCATATAAAGTCATGAAAATAAGTGTAGCAAAAGTGGGAACATACTTTTATTATTTAAAGTTTAAAATTTAAAATTTAAATTTAAAAAATATTAAAAATCTTTAACAATGTAAAAAAACATAGCTGGGTTAAACTTTAGATAATAAAAAGCTGTTGTAATACAGTTTTTGAGAAAGGAACCGGTAAAAACTGAGCTTTAGAAAGGTTAATTTAGGAATATGTAGAATGGGTTGAAGAAGAGATTGGGTATGAGGAGACCAGTTAGGAGGTTATTTCATTAGTCTGGTGGAGACAGAGATAAGAATTAAAGTTATTACAGATACGTGATGGAATCCTGGGTTTCTACCCAAAATACACAAAAGGAATCCCCATTATAAAAAAAGGGATTATCTAGTCTTTATTTGAAGACCTCTAGGGAGGGAGAAATTGTCACTAAAAAAACTCCAACAAGACCTTCATCTTCTGTCTCCTATTTGATAAGATTGGTTCTAAGGTAGAAGAGCAGTAAGGGCTAGGCAATTGGGATTAAATGACTTGCCAGAGGTCAAATTTGAACCTAGTACCTTCTGTCTCCAGGTCTGGTTCTATCCACTGAGCCACCTGGCTGCCCGGAAAACATCATCTCTTGAAGCAACATAGTCCACTTTGGAACAGCTTTAATTATGAGGATTTTCTTTTCTGAAATCAAATCTATATTTGTCTCATTTCATCTTTTACCTACTTTTCCTGGTTCTGCTCTTGGGGGCCAAATGAAAGAAGTATAATTCTCTTTCTACATGACAGTTCTTTAGGCATTGACCACAACTATAATATGCCCCCTGAGCATTTTTTTTTCTAAAAATTGCTAGTTCCTTCTTCATCTGATTCTCATATGACCTGGCCTGAAGGTCCTTTATCATCTTGGTTGTCTTCCTTTGGACACACTCCAACTTATATAACCATGTCCTTCTTAAATCGTGGTGTCTAGAACAGCATACAATACTTCAAATGAAGTTTGATAAAGGCAGAATAAAGAAGGATATCACCTCCTTATTTCCGGAAGATATGGCTTGCAATGAAGTATACTATCACATTAGCATTTTGGTTGCATCTTCACATTTGTTGAATTACATTGAGCTTGCAGTCTCCTAAAATTCCTAGAATTTTTTCCAAAAAATCCATTTAATCATAACTACCCTATCTTATACTTGTGAGATTGGTTTTTTAATTCAAAGTATATGAGTTTAAATTCATCACTTTTAAATAAGATTTTGATTAGTTTCTGTCCAGTGCTTTACTTTTTGTATTTTTACTTTGTTGTCCATTGTTTTAGCTTTTCTTCCCAGTATTGGGTTGTTGGCAAATTTGATTAGCATGCCATGTATGTCTTTAAGATGTAGATGAAAATTTTAATTATCACAGGGCCATGTACATATTTCTGGATGTGATCCACTGGATACTTTTTGCCATATTGGCATTGAATAATTAAAAATTCTTTTTTGATACTGGCTATTCAACTAGTTCTGAATCCAAATGGTTATTTTTTTTTGTCTTGCCTGTGTCTCCATTATTTCCATTAAAATAGTATGGAATCTTTATCATACATTGCTACAGGATAGGGCAGTGAGGTGATGAAATGGATAGAGTGATGGGCTTAGATTCAGGAAGACCTGGGTTCAGATCTGTCTTCAGATATTTTCTAGTTCTGTGATCTTGGGCAAGTCGCCTAACCTCTGTTTGTCTCGTTACTCATCTATGAAAGGGGAGAATAATAGTACCTACTTCCCAGAGTTGTTATGAGAATCAAATGAGATAATAATTGTAAAGCACTTAGCATAATATCCACGTACATGTTAACTATTATTATTGTTAATATTAAGGTCTGTCTCCAATATTCTCTAGTTTTGTAATCCAGTCACAAAAGGAAACAAAGTTACCTTGTCTTGATGTGTATGTGAGTAAGTAACGATGACTTTTGGTAATCACTTCCTCCCCTTTCTAAATATCTATCAACTTTCCATTAAATGATCTGTTCTAGAATTTTCCCTCAAATTGAAATCAAACTCATTGGCCTATAATTTATAGCTTCTGCTCTCTTTTCTATTTTGGAAACCCAAACTATATTTGCCTTTCTCCATTTTTTGTGACAATTTTGCAATTTTCTAGAATCTTTTGTAAATCACTAGATATGCTTCTACAAGTCACATTTTCTAGTTCTTTTAGTGCCAAAGAACATATTTCATCTGGACCAAGGGACCTGATTTCACCAATGTCTCCATTGCATCTATGCACTTTCTTATTATCTCCTTGCTTATCTTGGGTAGTAATACCCTGTTATGAATTGTTTGCTCTATCAATTCCAGTGCAAAGGCCATTCTCCTTGAGAGGAAAAAAGACTACAAAGAATTGAGCTACTAGATGAAGAATCAACAGGGCTGGATATGGGGAGCTACAGTTAAGGGAAGAGTCAAATATGAGATGAAGAGGATGAGTCCCATTGCTTGAGAGAAGGGTGGTGTCACTGAATAAATAAGAGGAGTAAGAGAGAAGAACAGGTTTTGGGGAAACATTGATGACAAGTTTAGCCTTAGATCTTTTCAGTGCTGGCAGGATGTCCAGTTGGAGATGCTTAGCAGGTAGTCAGAAATGTAGGTCTAGATCTCAGGAGAGAGATCAGTGGATTTTGGAGTCATCTGGTTAGGAGTGATCATTGGAGCTGGGGGAGGAGATGAAGTTGTTAAAGAAGATAATGTAGAGAAGGAAAAGGGTCTGAAATAGAATGTTGAAACATGACAATGTTTAGGGGACAGGAAAAGAAATTAAAGCCATTGAAGAAGATGAAGAAGGAAAATAAGAAGCATGATTATGAAGGCTTCTATGGAAGCCACGGTAGGAGAAACTTTCAATATGAAAAAAGTTAACTGGCCAGTGAAGCAGAGCAACCAAAGGACCAGGGAAAGTATGTTGGATTTTGTGATTTAGGAGGTGATTAGTGACTTTTGAGAGAGCAGTGTCAACAAGAGTTTTGGAAGGAAGCCAAATTACCCAGGGCTAATGAATGAGTGGTTAATGAGTAAGTGGTGGAGTTTGGTAGTTAAGAGAAGGAAGGTGAGTCTTTAGCTCAGAGGATGAGGAAACCTAAATACATTGGTAGAATGAAGGAAAGGATCAGGAAGAGAAGGAGAGTCTGAAGGTGGAGGTGGGAGGGAAGGCAAATTTCAAATTGGGGATTTTATTAGTAGAGCAGGATTTACAGAAGTTTGGGGAAAATATATGGATAAGGCTCACCATGAGGTTCAGGCTGGGATGGTGACAAAGAAAGTCAGAATAGGGGTGATGAGTTGGTAGTCATATTATTATTATACACCACTCTCTACATTCTTTAATACAGCCATACAGCTAGGGTATTCTCACTTCCACAAGCCCATGCATTGCTAGAGAAAACTGTAAGACAGTGCTCACTTGGGTATCCACTGTTGCTTAGCAATCTCTTTCACTCAGCAACTCTGCCTCACTTAAATAAAATTCACAAGCAAATCAAGACCACCTCCTGGTATCATTGGTCCTCTTTGAAAACAAAGGATGAACAACAGCAATCTTTCTATTCATCTCTTGTTGCTTCCTTATTTCATTCTTCACGTTTCCATCTTTCAGGCTCTTCAGGCTCCTAATCTCCTTCCTCTTTCCTATCCATCCCTTTATTCTCAGTAAGTAAAGTCATTTCTCATTCTACCAAGATGACTGTGTTGATCCAACATAAACTCTCTTCTATACCTCAAAATTTCTCAGCATCATCACTCATCCTGTCTTACTTCCTTCTTGTTTCAAAGGAAGAAGTAGTCATCTTTCCATGTATAACTTTTAACTTCTCCCATTTTCTCCTAGTCACTCCTCTAAGACCTTTATGCACTCATGGCATCCCCCTTCCAATCTTTATGCCTTTGCATATGCTGTGTCTCCCATTCTAAGAATGTAATTCCTCCTCACCACTATTTCTTAGAATCTCTAGTTTCCTTCAAAGTTCAGCTCAAATGTTACCTCAAATCTGAGGTCCTTTTTATAGAGACAAGTTGGTGGTGCATTAGACAGTGAGCTGGGTCTGAAGTTTGGAAGATAGGAATTCAAATCCAGCCTCCAACACTTATTGGTTGTGTGACCTTGAGCAAGTTACTTAATATCAAACTACCTCAATTTCCCTAACACTAAAACCATCTACCTCATAGGGATGTTGTGAGGATCAAATGAGATAATATTTGTAAAAAGCACTCAGAACAGTGACTTGACATACAGTAGACCATTCATAAATGCTTTTCAATTTATCACCACCATGATGGAATACTATTGTGCTGAAAGGAATAATGAACTGGAGGAGTTCCACATGAATGGAAAGACCTCCAGGAATTGATGCAGAGCGAAAGGAGCAGAACCAGGAGAACATTGTACACAGAGACAAATACACTGTGGCACAATTGAATGTAATGGACTTCTCTACTAGCAGCAATGCAATGACCCAAGACATTTCTGAGGGACTTATAAGAAAGAATGCTATCCATGTTCAGAGGAAGAACTATGGGAGTAGAAACACAAAAGAAAAATGACTGCTTGATCACATGGGTCAATGGGGATATGACTGGGGATATAGACCGTAAACAATCACCCTAGTGCAAATATTAATAATATGGAAATAGGTCTTGATCAATGACACATGTAAAACCCAGTGGAATTGTGTGTTGGCTATAGGAGGAGGGGTGGGAGGATGGGAGGGAAAGAACATGAATCATGTAACCATGGGAAAAATATTCTAAATTAATTAATTAAATAAATAAAAATTTCAAATCACACTCGAAAAAATTTAGCACCACCATAAAGAGCAGATTCAGAAGTACAGGGAGATTGTGGACAGAGAGGGGGAAAGTTAGAATTTAGGATCGGGGAGATGGAGCCATTCTAAATGATGATGAGATAATAGGATAGTAGATTAAAATCTGGAAAGGATCTTAGAGTCCATAAAACATATTGCCCTCATTTTCTAGTTGAGGAGGTGAGGTCCAGTGGCAGATCTGGGATTTGAAACCATGTCCTCTGGCTCCTGGTGCTATTCCAATGGCTGGTAGTGGGTCAGTTAGGTTGAAACTTCATTCTTCTTACCTGTAGAATGATCTGAGGGTCATGCTGAGGCATGCCATGGATGAAGCTGCAGCTTCCCGAGGTCCAAGGTTCTATCATTGCCCCCACAACTGATAAAATCCAGCCAGGGTCTGACACACACCATGAGACATCAGAACTTGTAAGTTTCAGGAATTGCCTGCTAACTCCAAAATATAAAAATTAGTATTTAAGATTTGAAGTGAGAGAGAAAAAGCACTTTTTAGTAGGTAAGAAGCTGGTCTCAGAGTCCGAAGGACCTGGTTCAAGTCCTGTCTCTCATTCTCAGTACCCCAGGCAATAATTTGGACCAGTCAGTTGTTAAGAATGTATTAAGTGCCTACTTTTTATTTGCCACAAACTTTGCTAGACTAAATATAAAGACAAAAATCCCTGCCTTAGATTATATTTTCATGAGGGAGAAAACATGTACTTCTATATAGACTTAGGGACAGAACCTGCAATTTCACTGGTTATGGGGACCCCAAAGTGAGGAACTGACTGCTACCAATGAAGGTGGGCACCTTTGCTAAAACTTATAAAACATGTACAAATCAGATAAAGTAACTCTGGACGGGAAGTAATTTGCAGCTGAGGGGAGGCAAGAAAGGACTCATGTAGAAAGTGGTGTCTAAACTGGATCTTGAAGGAAACCAGGGATTCTGACAGGCAGAAGTAAAAATCCAAGACTCTAATTTTAAAATCAATTACTGATTTGATTTGCTGCTGCTACTACTACTACTACTACTACTACTACTACTACTACTACTACTAAGTAATAATCTCAGAGTGCTTACAATATGCCAGTCATCATATTAAATGCTTTACACTTGTTTTCTCATTTGATCCTCCCGACTACTCTGGGAGGTAAGCTCATTATACCAATAAATCACAGGCATTGTCTAAAAAAATAAGTGTGAGAAATTCATCGTCTATAGAACTGAGGAAGTAAAGATTACTGGCTTCGGAACTGGATGGATGCTCTTAGAGTAGCATTGCATTGGGGTCCTGTTGGTGAGAAATGGGTTTATAATGATGAAAGTCGTTTTGGCAAAAGTCATCTTGAGGACAGGAGTACTCATTCAACTATTTGTTCATCCAGCAAATATTTAACGTGTGAGGATAGAAAGATGAGTAAGAGCATCCCTGCCTTCAAAGAATTTACAATCCAGGTAAGATGTATACAAATATAGAGGCAGGATAGTATGGTGGAAAGAAGTCTGGATTTGGGTTAAGCAAAAGCCTGAGTTTGAATTTTGCCTCTGACACTAACAGTGAGGCCATGGGCAAGTCAATTCACCTTCCTAACCCTCTACTTATTCATCCGTTATTTGGGGATAACTGTTGTTAGTGTTAACTTCTAGGGTTGTTGTAAGAATCAAATGTGTTAGCTCATGTATAAGCACTTGGTAAACTTCAAAGCATCACAAAATATTAGCAATTATGATTAAATAATAACCAATATATTAAAATTATTAAATAATTATAAAATACAAAAATGTATAAAAATATGAGAAACGTTAAGTACAATTAAGGAAAGAGGGAGAAGTCAGTTCTAGCTAGGGGAGGGCAGAGAAGGCTTCATGGAGAAGGTAGTATTTGAGCTGAGCCTTGAAGAAAATCTAGGAATTGGGTAGAGTTGTATGCGAGGTGGACAAGGGCATCTCAGGCAGAGAAAATATCACTGAGTGAATGTAAAAAAATGACCAAGTACAAAATATGTTTGGGAAATGGCAAATAGTCCAATTTTACTGCAGGTAAGGGTAAGGGAAGAAGAGATAAGATATTTGTTTGGAAGATTAATAAGAAATTAGTATGGGAAAATAAAGTGGAGTTAGGTCATAACATCAACTAGCAAGCTTGGATATAATTCAATAGGTAATAGGAGGCCGTTAAAATTTCTGAACAAGAGTTAATATGATCAAAACTGGTACTTTAGGAAGATTAATTTGAAAGGTTAGAACAGAGCAGCTAGGTGGCACAGTGGGTAGAGTGCTAAGCCTGAAGTCAGGAACTCTCATCTTCCTGAGTTCAAATCTAGTCCCAGACATTTACAAGCTGTATGACTCTGGGCAAGTCATTTAACTCTTATCTGTCCCAGTTTCTTGATCAGTAAAATAAGCTAGAAAAAAGACATGGTAACCACTCTAGTATCTTTGCCAAGGAAACTCCAAATGGGACCATGGAGAGTCAGACAAGACTGGAAAATGACTGAATGGCAGGTTAGATGGGAGTGGGAAAAGATTAGTGAGGAAGCCATTCAGAAGGCTATTCCATCAGTGTTGGGAAGAGGTCTTTAGTATCTGTGCTGTGTTAGTGACAATGGGAAAGGAGAGAAGGTGATGGATGTGAGGGATACTGTGGCAGGTCATTCAACAAAGACATGGTGACTTTTTTGGACATGGTAGTAGAGGCAGGAGCCAGAGATGACACAGAACTTTGGATGCCGAGTGACAGGAGGGATGCTACTATCTATGTTGAGTTTATCCAAAGTAAAAACAAGCAAGACAGTGATTGCTTGGAGTTAAAAGATCAAAATGAGTTTTCCCTTCTCTCTGCCTTGCTGGTACCATCATCAAAACTTTTCTGAGGGTCTTGCATTGTACTATGGGTGGCCTTTTACTTATGAAGATTTTGTCCTAATAATTGGGAATGAGGGAGTAGTTGTGTTGTATAACCAAATGCCTTCCTTGGGTTCCTCTGGTGACCAACGTAAGCCTTGTGGGAGGTAGGGAAGGACTTGAATGAAATGCAAATTCAGATCTGACTGATTTTGAGACTTTCGTTTAATCATTTTGGAAAATATAATTTTACAGAGTCATAGGGACTAGTAGGTAATGGATCCAGATTTTCAGTGATACAGGGAACTCTCAGATGAGGAAACTCTTTCTGCAAACTGTGTAAATTATAGTCTTAGATAGTTGCCTGTGACACTGAAAGTTTCTCACTCAGAGTCTTGCTACCTATATGGGCCAGAGGTGGAATTGAATTCAGGTTTTGTGGCTCTGAGATGATGCTCTTTCCTTTAAATTATGTGCCTTTTTTTCTAAAGAAATTGTTTTTAATTTTGTTCTTATTTAAAATATAATCATTTTTAAGATTCATTTTTACCTGATAAAATATACAAAATATTCCAAAAATAAACTATATAAACTTCATAATTTGAAAAAGGAAAAGACATTTCAATAGGACTATACAATATATATGTATATATATATATTTCAATTGTTGAAATTTCTTTGTTGATATTGTTTTTAATTCTTTTTTTTCCCCTCAAAATTTTCTTTGTTCTGGAGGCAGCTGGGTTGCTCAGTGGATTGAGAGCCAGGCCTAGAGATGGGAGGTCCTAGGTTCAAATCTGGCCTCAGACGCTTCTTAGCTGTGTGACCCTGGGCAAGTGACTTGACCCCCATTGCCTAGCCCTTACCACTCTTCTACCTTGGAGCCAATACATAGTATTGACTCCAAGATGGAAGGTAAGAGTTTAAAATTTTTTTCTTTGTTTCACTAAAAATGCAATGTAATTGATCTTTTTCTTTAGTTCTGGTCCCAAGGTATAAGATTAAAAAAATAATTATAATAGCAGGGAGTTAAGAATATATAAAAAAATGTTGGTGTTATTAACCAATTTTTACTATGATTCTGAAAAATCAGCACTGATAGTGAATAGGATGCATGATTTTTAAGGTTTATTTTGTGTTGGGGAGGGGGGATATTTTTAGCTAAAAAAAATCTCAGTTGGTTAAAATTATGTCTCACATAAAAATAAAGGGATTAGAGGTCCTTGTTCTTAGCAACTCTTATCACCCTGCTCCCTTTTTAAAGTGAAAACCCACATGATACACATTTTGAAAGCTTTCAGAATATGTTCTTACACAATAGACCACCAACTATTCAAAATGAGTTTAGGCATATCAAGGAGATAATACATGTTTTTAAATGGTCTAAATAAATATTAAAGAAAACTGCTCCCATTTTTCCTTGTATAGCTTTCTGAATGATCCTATGGTGAGCAAAAAAAAAATTATAAAAAGAAATATAAAGTATGTTTATTTATGTACATATATTTATGTATATTTATTTATGTTATAAATAAAAGTTATTTACCCTAACTCCATCCTTTTAAAAATGAGTTCATGGAAAGTGTTGAAGACATGGGTATGGAATCAGAAAGATTTCTCTTTCTGAGTTCAAATCCATCCTCAGACACTTACTAGCTAGGCAAGTCACTTAAACCTGTTCGCCTCAGTTTCCTCATCCATAAAATGAGCTGGAGAAGGAAATGGCAAACCACTCGAGTATCTTTGCCTGTAGACCCCCAAATGGAGTCACAAAGAATTGAATATGACTGAAAAAATTACTGAACAACAACAACATGGGAAGCTTGGGAAAGGAAATGATTTTCCTTGGGCCAGATGATTAGTGGTAGAGCCCATGTCTATCTGATTTCAAAGCTCTTTTGTCTTTGTTACCATCTCTGGCTCTGTTTTCATCTGGTCCCTTATTTGTCTCTTAGGATTGTAAAATTTAAATTAATATCTAATAACTCCAAGTATTATATTTTACAAGATTTATTAGTAATCACTTGAAGTAGAAAAATTAAAAGAACAAAAAGTATACAACCTAAGTGTAACCATGTGAGTAAAGTTCTCCTGTCCCGCCCTCATCCAACCTCCACAAACTGCCTTCCTGGGAGCAGAGAGAGCGAGGAGCAGGGTTACATTAAAGATTAAAATATATCTTCCCTACATTAGCATGAAACATGAACAGGAAAATGGGAAGCTGGGAAAGAGAGTTCTGGGGAGTAAATTTTAATTACACAGGATCAAAATAATCTGGATCAAGGTTCAGCCTTAAAAAAAAAAAGAATATTTGGATTCAGACTTCAGAAAACAAATGTCCTTTTTCTTTTGGTTCTAGGTTGGGGGAAGAAGAGACTGGATTAGTTGAAATCCTTGGCTGGAAGGCAGCCTCTTAATTGTGAGTCAGGCTAACAACCCTATGGTAATTGAAGTCATACCCTCCTGTTTTGTTAATGTTGTAGGTAGGGCAGTGGATAGAGTGCTGGACTTGAGTCAAGATGACCCGAGTTCAAATCCTACCTCCGATACTGCCTAGCTTTGTGATTCTGGGCAAATCACTTTATCTCATTTAGTTTTAGTTTCCCCTTCTGTGAAATGGGGGTGATAATAGTCCACTTCTCAAATGAGAGATCACATAAGGTACTTGTAAATCTTAAAGTGCTTTATAAATATTGACTATGATTATTATTCCAAGTCATACATAGGAACTTCTCATATGATACATCTGAATACTAGGGAATGGCCCTTAATCAGTGAACATATGAAGCTTTATAGATTGTTTTTAATGAATACTATCTAGCTTGAAACAGCCTATTGTGTAATTAGAATCTATTACCCTAAAAAAAACTACGATTTCCAGTACCCCACTCTCTTCCTGTTGTTATGTGCTGATGTAGACAGGATATAAATTCTATGGAGTTCTCTTCTCTCTCTCTCTCTCTCTCTCTCTCTCTCTCTCTCTCTCTCTCTCTCTCTCTCTCTCTCTCTCTCTCTCTCTCTCTCTCTCTCTCCTCCCCTCCTCTC
>NC_058130.1:222545477-222604456 GCF_016433145.1 Gracilinanus agilis
CTTCTCTTCTCTTCTCTTCTCTTCTCTTCTCTTCTCTTCTCTTCTCTTCTCTTCTCTTCTCTTCTCTTCTCTTCTCTTCTCTTCTCTCTCTCTCTCTCTCTCTCTCTCTCTCTCTCTCTCTCTCTCTCATCTTCCTGTCACAACTTTGATGGAGCAGGTTTTTTGAGCAGGTAGAAAAACTTAGTCACATGGTTCTATATTGTTAGATAATAAACTTTATAAGATATAATACTTGAAATATTGGACATTAATTTTAATCCTACACTATGTCTTATGGACACAAGCAAATGGCTTTGGGAAATGTTACACATTCATTTCTAGACACAAAAACATGAGGAAAAGAAGCCCAAGAGAACCAAAGGGAATGTGGAAATGATCAATGTTTCTTTAGGTCTGATTTTCATTAAACCTGCCTTAGTTGAAGCCTAGGGTCTATGGTCTGGCCTCTAAGAGAGTCTTCTACCAACTTCCACCCGCCACCCTCCTCTTACCAGGATGGGAGACATGATCTTAGAGCAAGGCCATTGTTATGCATGGCCATCTTGGGAAGACCTGTGGTTCCACTGGTAAAGAAGATGGTCATAGGCTCTTGTGTTTTTGTCTTTACACAAGTGTGGTCCATAGATGCAGCTCTGTAAGACATTTGAGAGGAAATAACAGTGATTAGTTCCATGGCTCTGCATCATCTTCAGAAGAATATAACAGATGCTAGAGCATGAGTAGAGGCTTGTTTGGGACAGATAGGTGGTGTAGTGCATGTTCTAGAGTCAGGAAGACTCATTTTGTTGGATTTAAATCTGGTCTCAGATTCTTACTAGCTGTGTGACCCTGCGCAAGTCCCTTAACCCTGTTTGCCTTAGTTTCTTCATCTATAAAATAATTTAGAGAAGGAAATTGTAAGCCACTCTAGGATCTTTGTCAAGAAAACTCCAAAATGGGGTCATGAAGAATCAGACACAACAATAACAAAAAAGAGTATGGATTCTTTTTTGCCAAAAAAGAGATTCTTTTATATTATAGTTAAAACTTTTGTTAATTCCTTAATTATTAATAATAATAATAATAATAATAAACTTAATTCCTGAAAATAGCAATGATATGACATTCTGGCTCAGAGATGAGATGATACAAGCCCTTGTATTTATGGTTTCACAGTAATGTATATCAGCATGACTTTTAGACTCATGAATACTTGCTTGCATTTTCTTTTTCACATAATGAAATTCACTCTGAGTTAAAAAAAAATTCAGAGAAATTCTCATCCACAAAATTGAAAGAGATTCTTCAACTGTCTTCACCAAATTGAGCATTTTAACGATCTTAATGCCTAAAACTCAAGCATTAGATGGATTCTTAACCTTTTTTGTGTGTCATGGATACCTTTGGCAGTCTGGTGAAAACTTTGGACTATGAGAGTAAAATTGAATGAATAATCCAAGTATTTCAATTTATAGGATTTAATAATAACAAAGTGAGAGAGAAAGGGATTCCTTCAGCCAAGTGAGCAGAGCACAGAGCCAGAGACCCACACCTGCTGCGTTTTACCAAAGCAAAAAAGCTCAAAAAGAGCCCTGCAGCTTGGGTCTCAGCAAAATTTATCTCTCAAATGTCATGACATAATAGTGAGGATGTAATTAAAAAGGATGCTGGGTAAATGTAGTTCAGGTGCATGAAATTTCCACCTACACGAGACCCTTCCTTTTTTTTTTTTCCTTTTCCTTAAAAAAATACTTTCTGTATTAAAACCAATACAAATTGGTTTTAATTAAACAATATTAATTCTAAGGCAGAAGAGTGGTATAGGACTAGGCAGTTAGGGTTAAGTGACTTGTCCAAGGTCCAATAGCTAGGAAGTATCTGTGCTCATATTTGAACCTAGGACCTCCAATCTCTATCTGACTCTTTCTGACCCCCCATTTGGGGTTTTCTTGGCATAAATTGGACTCATTTATCATTTTCTCCTCCTGCTCATTTGACAAATGAGGAACCTAAGGCAAATAGGTGATTTGCTCAGGGTCACACAGCTAGTAAGTGTCTGGGACTAGATTTGAACTCAGGAAGATGTCTTCCTGATTCTACACCTAGTACCCTATTCGCTGCATCACCGAGCTAAACCTAGCTCATCCTGGAACATAATAGGTGTTTAAATGTTTATTGAATAGAATTCTCAAAAATAATGTTTTTAAATACATAAAATAAAATACACAGGATTACGAAGGAACCCAAGTTTTATTAAAATAGTTCTCAAAATATTTTAAAAAATATCCACTGACCCCTATGCAAAGGAATCCTGTATTTGATGAATACATCAAATCTTTGGGTGAAAGAAAAAAATCCCCAAAGACTGAGGCGCAGTGACTATTTGTGGTCAGAGGATCTAGTTTCAGATCTTGGCTTTGTTCCCCATTTTTCAGCTCTGACTCTACAATCCAGAATTCAGAAATTCGGAATTCAGAAGAAATATATCCATATCTTTTCATAATAGGCCACATGAAAAGACATTCATAGATAGGTTTTAATCATGTGTTTATTCATTGCCTTTAACTTCAATTACAAAGACTAGTGGGGCAGTTAGTTGGCACAGTGGGTAGAGCTCCAGATCTTATGTCAGGAAAACCTCAGTTAAAATCTGAAGTCAAACATAATACTTATGTAGCCTTAGACAAGTCACTCAATTCTATCTGCCTCAGTTTCCTCATCTATAAAATGAGCCAGAGGAAGAAATGGCAAACCATTCCATTTCTCTGCCAAGAAAATGACACTTGGTTCCAATCACTCACACAATGTACAAGATACCAGCAAAGTTAGGGGGTATGTCCTAGTGGCTTACAAATTGATGCATATTAGTCAATTAAGTTGAACATTTTTTCTTTTGCTAAGAACATTCAACATTCTTAATGCAATAACTAGTCATTCTAGGGCACCCTGTGAAGCAGCAAAAAGGGTCCTCAAATAAAATTTTTAAGACAAAATCAGTTGGTGGAGGAAAGGAGACTTAAGGGTGGTAACATCAGATCTTTGGAAGGAACTCAAGAGGGAGAGATCCTGGTACATGGCCTTCTGGGAGGGAGATAGCATCCTTGGAACAGAAGGAGGTTGCTGTTTGAAGGGAGAGGGGAAAGGTAGGATCAATCCAGGGAGGAGTTCACCTTCAGTGCAGGGGTTAGGGTGGAAAACATGGCATCTGGTATTTTTCATGCTGAATAAAATATAAGTATTTTCGAAATCCTTTAAATTCCCATGCCCAGAGGCAAAACTCCTGTTGTCCCACCCTACATACAATTCTGTTCACTTTAGACTCTGGGGATTAGAGGGTTAGGGAATTAAAGGGAACTTAGAGTAGACTCCTCGTTTTTACAGTTGAGTAGACTTAAGTCTAGGAGGAAGGAAATAATGCACTTAGTGTCATACAGGTAGTGATAGAAAATCTGGTTCTTTAATTCAGACCTTTTGACACTCAGTTCAGGATTTTTTCAGTGACACCATATTGTTTCTTAGTCCCTGGGAAGAGCCCTTCAAGTTTCCCAGAGCTCCCAAGATCATGGAAGAAGGAAGGGTCACAGACTCACTTAAGCTGCGTTTTAAAGTCCAGCCACCCATCGCGGCTATGCTCTGATACCAGAAGCTTGACTTTCAGGTGGGGGCAGTCAGATGCCACAGAGTCCACGAATGGGGCTAAGGTTTCAGTGGTCACAATGCCCTTGGCTTTTGAGATCTGCAACCGGTAAAGCATGTCTTTGGCTGTCAACTGGGTTGTTCCAGGTAGGAAGACAAGTCCTGGGGCAAAATAAGTATAATATAATTTTTAGTTTTGGAAGAAACCTAACTACTAAACCTCTCATTTTCTAGGAGACTCAGAGGAGGAAAATGACATCCACTCTCACACAGTGAGTTTGTGATTGAGGAGAGATTAGAATATTGGGGATAAAATACTGGGTTTGGTTTCAGGAAGAATAGGGTTTGAATCATCTCTTGACATTTGAAAATCACCTTAGTTTTCTCATCTGCTAAATGGGGATAATAATGTCTTATCTCACAAGGTTTTTTGGGAGCCTCCAATGCATGTAAAGTACCATATAAATGTCAGGTGTAATTAATTAATCCAGGTCAATTCAATCCAGCCTAGTACATGGTCCCCAAGTTTTTCTTTTCCTATTTTCCCTCAGGCCATGCTTCCTGGTTGAAAGCTCTTAGACAATAATCATACTTGCTAGGTTAAAGTCACAACTGGCTTTTGAGTAAGTTTCTCAGGTTTCTGGGATCATTTGGAGTCATTTTTATCTTCCTATTCAGAGCATGTAGTGCAGTGCTTGTTGATTGAATAATTTTTTGTGCTCTGATTTATAAAACAGAAACACTTCTTTCCATGCTTCCCCACTTCCCATAGATTGTGTCTTTTGAGTTTTGTTTTCAAATGTTACAGTTTAATCATAATTAATAATAGCTACCATTTATATAGCGCTTACTATGAGCCAGTCAATGGTTCTAAGCATTTTCCAATGACCTCATTTGCTCTTCACAACAACCTTGGGAGGTAGGTGTTATTATTATTATTATTATTCCATTTTGCAGATGAAGAAACTGAAGCAAAGAGTGGTTAAGAGACTTGCCTAGGGTCATACAGCCAAGTGTCTGAGGCTGTATTTGAACTCAGGTCTTTCTGACTCCAGGGTTGGCATTCTATCCATTGTGCCACCATCTTCTGGGGAGGATGATATTAGGCCTTTATTAGTTCTAAGGATCCAGTGAAATGATGTGTATGAAAATACTTTGTAAATTGTAAAATCATGGAGAAATGTCAGCTACTATTTTTGTTTCATTCTTCTTATGTTTTGGGTTTTGATGGGGATTCAGGTGGAAGTGGTTCTTCTGTTGTTGTTCAGTCATTTCTGACTCTTCATGATCCCATTTAGGGTTTCTTTGGCCAAAATACTGGAGTAGTTTGCCATTTTCTTCTCCATTTTAAAGATGATAAAACTGAGGCACACAAGGTTAAGTGGCTTGCCCAGGTCACACAGCTAGTAAATGTTTGAGAATTGCAATCCAATTTCTGTTCCTTTATATTCAATATTCTATACACTATTGAACAGGTGTAAAAAATAACCACTTTTGTTGTTAAATAAAAAAGCATTAGTATGTGAGCTTGCTATCTGGAGGCTCACTGAAAACATCCCAGATATGAGCAACTTTGGCAGCAGATAGGATGATAGGAATGATACATACTCACCCTTTTCCCTTGTGCTTTGAACTCAGGCAGGTCTTTTCTACTTTGAAATCTTTTGGTTCTCTGTAGATTGTAGATTGAAAGTATTTGGGATGGTGGCAACCTATTGAAATGTAGCACTTAAATTTTTATGGACCAATGTTATATCTCAGTGATTATGGGGGGAAACTGTGATAATAATTAGTTTCAATATATTTTGTTGATTGAATTTTCAAGGATAATTTGAAGTCTGTATTTGGTATGGGGTTTGTCATACCTGAGTCCATGAAAAATAGTGAGCTGATATATAATTTGAGCCATCATTGCTTTGACTTCTTACATGGCTTTATCCTTTTGATTTTTATTTTAAGTTTGTTGATTAAGAGAAGCTAGAATTTATTTCTGGATCCCATTCTTAATCTTTTTTTTTGTTATTGCTTTAAATGAGCAAAATTGTGTTTAAAATTTTAAACTGAGCATCAATAGTTTTCTCTGGGCAGCTAGTTGGTCCAATATAGAGAGTACTGGGCCTGGAGTTAGGAGGACTCAAATTCATATGTTCAAATCCAGCTCCAGGTGCATACCTTCTGAGTAATCCTGGGCAAATCACTAAATCCTTTTGCTTCAGTTTCCTCATTACAAGTTTCCTCACTTGTAAAATGAGCTGGAGAAGGAAATGGCAAGCTACTCCCATATCTCTGCCCAAAAAACCCCAAATGAGATAATGGAGAATAAAACATGACTAAAAAATGATTTATTTAACAACAAAACATCCTCTCAAGGACATTATTCACTTCTGCCATGATAGTATCTGATGCCTTTGTTTAGTTGCTTGGTAACATTTCTCCTCCTATGGTTTTTACTGTCATAATATATGATGCTGTATTCAAGTCCTGAAAAGTTTTTAAACTTTCTTTCAAATACTATGGAACAATGCATTCAATCATGATGGTTATAGCTGATACTAGCTTTAAAAATTTAGTCTTCTTGAGGTAGAAGAGTCACTTCTCTCTTTCATTTTGGATATGGCCAGTATGAAATTTGTTTTACTTGACTAAAAAATTGTTTGGAACAAAGGATTTATTGTTTTTTCATTCTCGGGGGGCAGATGAGAGGAAGAAAAGGTGATTTTTCCTGATTGAAAAAAATTAAACTTAAAAAATTACTCTCCTTTGGGATGCCCTATTGGTGTACTGGTTGGATTCATGTTGTCAGACTCTTCCTTTTCATTTCTGTTGTTAGCATGTTGATCTTCTAAAAATCACTTGAGATTTACATTACAGTTTTGATCACCTCTTTCCTTATTAGGTAAAACTTCTGGAATATGTATTAAGTCAAGGTTTTCAGAGACTTGAGGTTCTTTCACTTTTCTCTCATCATATTTTAGGAACTATTCAGTTTCATACCTTATTTCTCCTCATTTAGGCTTACGGTTTTTAAAAATTATTTTCCTGTAGTTATTGACAATACACTGTTTTATGATCTGGGGCTGAAGATGCTTGTGATGAAAAGCATCAAGAAACCCTTGCCTATAACTGGTGAAATTTTTTTTATGAGCTAGAATGGACACATAATGAAAGTATTTATGTCTCTAGCCCATTTAATGTTCTCTCATGGTTTGTCTGTTTTAGTGATTAGTGCCATTGGCATGGAAACATTCCAACAGATGGAATATGGTATTTCTGATTTGTTTCTATGCATCATGCCCTCTTGTAGTACCAGAATGCAAAAGAATGCCATTTACTTCATTGTTCTACATGCCACATTGGTCATTCAGACAGTTTCCAGTAGGATCAGGCTACAATCTTAAGCTGCCCTATCTACTTCTCTAACTCTTAGGAGCATTTTATACCATACTGACCAGGGCACTAACCCAATCAGTGGTGTCAGTAGATCCCAATATGCCAGCATTTCAGCATTCTTAGCAGGCCCTTACACTTTCCATAATAGTCTCATGGCACACTATACTCACTCTGGCTGTCATTCGCTTATTTTGTTTTTGCTGTCCTCATTCCTAGCCTCCCTCCTCATCCCTTCCTCTTTTCCACCAACTCACAGTATGGATTTTAGATAACAAGGATTAATAATCTCATTTTTTTCAGATAGAAAAAGTCCCAAGACAATGATCTCTTTTGCCTTTTTTTTAATAGGAAGGAAAGAAGAAAACAAGTGTTTGTTAAGCATCTCATATACCAGGAACTATGCTCCAAGCTTTACAAATTTTATTTGATCTTTACAACCACGAGAGATAGATAGTTGCTACTATTATCCTAATTTTATAATCGAGGAAACTGAGACAAACAGAGATTAAGTGACTTGCCCAATTAGCTGTGTGACCCCACGAAAGTCATTTGACTCCTATTTGCCTCAGTTCCTCTTCTGTAAAATGGGGGCACACTGGAAATGGAAATGGCAAATCACCCCAGTATCTTTGCCAAGAAAACCCCATGGATGAATGAATAACTGAACAGCAATGGCAGCATGGTTGAGAGCTCTGAGTACTGTGACACTCATTGCTTTTCTCTGGACCAATTGTTTATCAATGACATTCCTGGGGGACAATTCTGAGGGACTTATGAAAAAAAGAATGAGATTCACCTCCAGAGAAAGAACTGTTTGAGTATGAAAACATATAATTTTTCACTTGTTTATTTGGGTATATGATTTGGGGTTTTGGTTTTATAAGATTATTAACTTAGAAAAATGAATGATATGGAAATGTTTTGTGTGATAATACACATATAACCCAGAAAAAAATTCGAAAAAAAAATGACATTCCTGGAGACTAAGTTCCATCACTGACCTGCCCGTATGCAGCCCACTGTCAACAGCCACAAATCGGGAATCCGGGGCAGGATCAGAATTAGACGGTCTCCCCGCTGCAGACCACAGGTCTTCGTTAAAACATTGGCCGCCTGACGAGTCAAGTCACTCAGTTCCCTGAAGTTCCATTTTACTTCATCCCCTTTGTTATTCACCCACCACAGGGCAGGGAGTGGGTCTCTTTTTCCCTTCTGCGGTCCACATAGTTAAAACAGGTTAATTACAGACTGAAATGCCCATCGCCCTTCACTTGGTCTATTGCAATAGCCTTCTAATTAGTCTTCCTGCCTTCAATCCAACCTCTACTCAGTTGCCAAAATGATGATCCTAAAGCAAAGATAGGTCTGATCATCTTCCTTTCCTGCTCAATAAATGTTAATGTCTCCCTCTAACTTCCAGGATAAAATATCAAGTCTATTCACATTTAAAGACTTCATAACTGAATCCTTCCCACCTTTCCAGTCTTCTTATACTATATTCCTCCCTACTTATTCATTCTTTGATCTAGCTATGTCGGCCATTGGGCTACTCTTCCTATGTGACACCCCCATCTTCCCCTCTCTGTGATTTTGTCCTAGCAGTCCTCCATGTCTGGAATGCTCCCTTATCATATCCCAGTTCCAATCTCACTTTCTGTAAGAGGCTTTTCTGGGATCCCTCAGTTGTTTTCATGTCTTCTCCATTAGGATAATTTCCCATATTCTATATTCTAAGATAAAGCTCTTATAAAAATCCCAAAAGTTCTGCTAGGATTTTATTTGGAATTTTTTAATCAACAGTCATTAATGAAACTGATCTTTAGCTTTCTTTGTTTTAGTCATTCCTGGTTTAGATATTAAGACTATATTTGTTTTATAAAAAGATTTTCTTAGAATGATTTCTTTCTTAATCTTATGAACTATGTAATGTTGTTAGTAATTATTCTTCACAAGTTTTATAGAATCTTCCTGTACATCCAACTAGATATCACAGCGGATAGAGCACTGGGCCTGTAGTCGACAAGACCTGAGTATAAATCTAGCCTCAGACACATACTAGCTGTGTGATTCTGTGACCATATAACCTCTGTTTGTATGCTACTTATTATTATTACTATCATTATCATTAACATTGTTGTCATCTACTCTGTATATTTCTTATATGTTCCTTGTTAATGACTTAAGAATATGAGTTCTTGAAGGCAGGGACTGCTTTTATCTTTTTCTGTGTGTTTTCAGTGGTGAGTACAGGTATCTCTTCCACACTGAGACTTTCCCCATCATGATCTTGATATATCACAGTTGGCATAAGAAATTAAATGGGAATTTTTGGGGAATTTTGTGGAAGTGGCAGATGACATGCGAAGGCCACAGAGAAAAAGTTTAGAAACTAAATACTTAATATAAAATTTACAATAAGGTATTATATATACCTCATAAAAGAAAAAGAAAAAGTTCAGACTTTTCTGATACAAAGAGAAGGCCAAAATTTTTTATGTGGATTTTCCAGATCATGGGGGTCCTATGCCTCTGACCCCTATGAGGTAGAAGGGATATCTATACAATGCTTTTTTTTTTCAGTCATGCCTGAGTCTTTGTGACACTATTTGGGGTTTTCTTGGCAAAGATACTGGAGTGGTTTGCCATTTCCTTCTCTAACTCATTTTTACAGAAAAAGATAGTGAGGCAAACAGGGCTAAGTGACTTATGGTCACACAGTTAGTAAATGTTTGAGGCTAGATTTGAACTCACAAAGATGAGACTTCTTGACTCCATACCCAGCACACTGTCCACTACATCACCAATGCTTAGTACATAGTAAAAGCTTAACAAATGTTAAAATGTTTTGATTGTTTGAAAGAACAATCAATTCATTAAGTTTACTGGCTTTAAGTGTAAGGACCTTTAGTGACAAAATATTTTGTTGACCAGGAAAAATTCTAAAACACTAGCCTTTCATCTGTGAAAAATTGTCTATTTCTCTTGTGCATTTTTTTGCATTAGATTAGCAATTCCTGGTGGGCTAGTACCATGCCTGTGCTATTTGTTCATTACTATGAGTTTCTGTTATTCAATCATTCAGTAGTGTCTGGCTCTACAGTCAGTTCCTACCAAATGTTTAATGTAATGAAGAGAAAACAATCACACAGGACATGGCAGTTAGACACCATTCCAGAATACAGTAGGCATGTGAAAACTTTAGTCCCAACTGTATCTCTAGGGACTTGCTTTGGTTCAACACACCTATCTGTGGACAGGCATGAGAGCCCTTTATCAGTCTTAGGACACAGATCTCTTGGCAGAGCATTTTCTTGGGTATGGCCATTTCATAGGCATAAAAAGTCCCATTTGTTACCAAACTGGACACAGGCCAGAAGTTAGGGAATATCCTTCTACAGGTGGATGGTAAGGACCGCCTCAGTCTGATTTTTTTCCTTTAGCTCTAATTCCTTCCCACCCCTCCCACCAGAACTCCTCCATCACCTTTTCCATATGTGCCCAGTGATCTAGCACATCACCAGCAAAGTTAAACTCTTTGGGAATTTCATAGTCTCCCCACTGTGTTGTTTCTGTCCTTGAGAAGGGTTGGGTGATGAGGTTCCTAGGATGAGGGCAAAGAGAAGCAGAGACTGGCCAGGCAGCCCAAAGGCCTTGAAGCACATGGGGTCTCATCAGCAGCTTCATGACCAGGAGGGTTCCAGAGATAAGGAGCCAAGTGAAATGTTCACTGCTTGAGGACAGGACCACTTTATCTGCCACAGAGGGAAACAACCATCAAGGTTAATTATTTCTTTGAAATACAGAAATATTAGTTCAGGCATCAATGATGAAAATACTCATCAAGCCCAAATCTTTGACTTATGAACTGTCAGGAAAGTTGACTATAATCCCGAATAGGGAGCCTCTATAAAGGCTCACCATCAATTGGATTTTAGGACGCTAGCCATAGAATAGATTGTTTAGGTTAGTGGTCCCCAAATTTTTGTATCAGATGCCCTTATCAGTAAAAAAATTTTTTTAGTATATACCTCCAATATGTGTACATTTACTTATTTATAAATTATAACAAGGTGGCATGGTGGAGGGAATAAAGAGCTCATCTTGGAATGAGTTAGACCTGGGTCCAAGTCCCATCTCTGATGTGTACTGGCTGTGCAACTAGGAAATGTCCAAGTTACAGAAAACTATGTATTAGTAGAGAGCATTTCCTCATCTGAGAGTCTTCTCTATCAATTTAATCACAAGTCTAGTGTTATATTAATAGGAGGTCACTAACTCTATTTGATGTATAGAAGATGATGTACAGAGAGGATAGGATGGTACTTCTCCTTTATAACAGTTGCCCAGGCAGGCTTCTTCAGGTCAAAGTGGTTTATCCCTTCAGGCCCTGGACCCACCTGGGTTTAATTGATATTATTAAATTGGGCTCTTCAGCTGGGATAACATTGGTAATTTGACTGTGTTGGCTCCCTTCCCAAATAAGCTTTGGAAACCAATTTAGGAAGGTACTTTAAACTTTATATATATTTGATAAGAAAGATAAGGGTAAAGGATTGAGGTATTAGGAGACCCTACTTAAATTGCTACTAATGAAACTCTAACTGCTGGCAATGAAGAGTCAAGATGATAGCTTCCTCTGGTCCGGCCTGGCCAGGGCTAAACCAGAGTAGGTAAAATGCTGGGAATCTTCAGCTTCTTCTTCTGTAGAACTTAAGCCTTAACAGTTGAGATATATCCACCCTTTCCACCCTCTTCTTCATCTCCTGCCCACTTCCCGGATCCCTCCCGGGCCCTGGGAAACCTAGATAGCTAAGATGATGAAACTTCTAATATCTAGGGCAGTAGACACAGAGGTGGTGGTCAAGTACAAGTTGATAATGGTACAGGAAACACAGGAGGAGCTTGCAGAGTAGTGTTTGCAACTCTCTATCTCCAAGACCAGGATCCACACTGATCTCCAGCCGTAGGACAGGTAAAAGACCCCAGAACCTCTCCCAGGGTTCTCAACTGCTCTCTCCTGCCTCCCACATGCCTCTCTGGGGACATTCTACCCAACTGACTTACCTGTCAATCATTGAATGAACTTCAAGCTCCCAGAGATTCAATATAACACTAGTCACTCCTAGAAATTGTTTATATGTACTATTTGAAGAGTTCCAGGTATGAACGAATCATGAACTTATTAAAGATGTATTCAAAAGCTGACTCTGATGAGCAAGGTGTTCATGGACCAATCTTATGGATATATTTCTGATATTTCACATGATTGATTTCTGGATCCTTGAATTGAATTGGGGCTCAAATTTTGTGGAACTCAAACCTCTCCCCAAGTCTGTAGTCTGGAAGGCTGGCATGCAATTTCTATAGCTTCTTTATAACGGCAAAGACACTCACTCAGCATTTGTATGAGAGGGTGCCAGAGTTATAGAGGAAGTAGGACTTCCAACTGAGTTTCTGGTCAGGGAACTGGCTGGGCCGGTGTGTTGGGTTCCTTTCTTTTGTTTTATTGTTGATTGCCGATATGAGCTAATGTCTTTATCATACCACCTGTTTAATTGACAATCCCATATCCCTCATTCCTTGAAACCTCAATAAAATTCAGTTCACCCCTCTGACTCCAAACTCTAGCTCATCATCAGAGGAGGAGCTGACAGACTGGACATGATGCTGAAGAATCCTGTGTCTCTGTGTCTATTTTCTCTCTTTATGCCCTTCCTTCCTTAATCTTTAACCCTTCCACCCATATTCCCTCAGTCCCCATCTTCCCTTTCAGGTGCTCAACCCACACAAGGATGTCTTGTAGCTTCAGGATGGCTGCACTATTATACTAATAATTACCTAAATTAAAATACCCCAAAGAGAAATTAAAAAGGAGCAGGGAAAGATGAAATAATGCTGGATCTTAGAATCATCCTGAAGCCACTGGATTTCATGGAAGAAGGGAGTTATATGGTCTGATGCGCATTTCTGAAGAATCACATTGGCAGCTGTTTGGAGGTTGGGTTGGGTGTAGATGTGGACTCTGATGCAGTGTGACCAATTTGACAAGCAAGTTAATTTAAGAAAAAACATGGAAAGACCTATATGAAATTATGAAGAGCAAAATGAACAGAACCAAGAGAACAGAATATGCAACAACAGACATATTGTTTGAAGAATGACTTGAGTATGTCTACCAAAGGAAAAAGAATATCAATTCTATTGATAAGTACAAATAAGCAAGACATAGTTATGTATAACTATAACTTTATATATGTATATGTATACATATATATATATGCATATCAATATATAGATAAAGGCCTTTGGGGACCTGAATCAGGAGCAACAACTTCTAGTGCTCTCTCAGTGAATTATAAGGGGGTTGGAAAACTGATCAGAAGGAGATTACAGGGGTTTCTTTGCAGGACTCTGTAGCATTGCCCATATGCAGATATCTAGTTCACATTCTGGGGTCATAGTCTGGTGTCATTGTTCCAGACATTAGTACCCCAGTTCTTTCAGCTGCAGGGGAGCAGGGGATCTAGTTCTAGGGCATAAAAGAGCATTTGTGCTTCCTTACAGACCAGAGCACAGGCCAGCAAAGTATTAAACACACCTCTCCACAAAGCATGTTACCTTGGAAGAATTGAAAACTTATAGATTCCCAGAACTAATTCTGAAAGCAGACTGAAAGAATCTGAGTTAAAATTCAAGAAAAAGGTTAGAAAAAATGAACAAACAACAACAACAAAAAAATAAATTTAACATAGAAAGTTATTTTGGTGACAGGGAATTCCAAAATACATACTCAAAAGAAGACAACAAAACCAATATTTCTGTATCCAAAGTCTCAAAGAAAAATGTGAATAGGTCTCCTGCCTAAAAAGAATACCTGGAGGAAAACAAAAAGGATTTTAATAATCAGATAATAAAGACAGAAGGAAATCAGATAATAAAGACAGAAGGAAAATTGGTAAAGGAATGAGAGTAATTCAGGAAAATTATGAAAAAAAGAATCAACAGCTGGGTAAAGGAGGCACAGAAAGATACTGAAGAAAATGCCTTAATATATAGGATAGGCCACAAGATGCAAAAATCTGTTAAAGAAAAACTTTTCTAAAAAAGTAGAATTGGCCAAATGGAAAAGGAAGCACAAAAGCTCACTGAAGAAAATAATTTTGTAAAAATTAGGATGGGGGAACTGAACCTAATGACTCCAGAAGAAATTGTCAAGAAACAAAAAATAAAGTCAAAAGAATGAAAAAATAGAAGACAATGTGAAATATATCACTGGAAAAACAACTGACCTGGAAAATGGATCTAGTGCATTCCTCTCTTATTCCTTAGTTTTATTTTTTAAATATCCCATCACATTTAACCTTATTGAATCCCTTATGATTTCCAGGCCCTCCAATCCGAAGATGCTAAATATTGTTGTGTAAATGAAATCATCTACATTAAAGGTTCAGAGAGCCTGGAATATGATATTCCAGAGATCAAAGGAGTTAGGATTGCAACCAAGAATTATCTACCTGGCAAAATTGAGGAAAATTCTTTAGGGGAAAAAATGGATATTTAATGAAATAGAGCACTTTCAAGAATTCCTGACAGAAAGCTGAATAGAAAATTTGACTCACAAAAAGAAGACCAAAGAGAAGCATAAAAAAGTAAACATGAGGGGGCAGCTAGGTAGCTCAGTAGATTGAGAGCCAGGCCTAGAGATGGGAGGTCCTAGATTCAACTCTGGTCTCAGACACTTCCTAGCTGTGTGACTATGGGCAAGTCACTTGACCCCCATTGCCTAGTCTTTACCATTCTTCTGCCTTGGAACCATACAGAGTATTGATTCCAAGACGGAAGGTAAGGGTTTTAAAAAAAGTAAACATGAAAGAGAAATCATAAGGGATTCAATAAGGTTAAATTATTTCTACTCTTACATCAGAAGATGATACTTATAACTCCTAAGAACTTTATAATGATTAGGGCATTTTGAAGAAGTATATATAGAGGGTAAGGGTGGTTTTTTAGATGATATCTAAAAAAATAAAACTAAGGGGTGAGAGAGAGGAATACAGTGAGAGAAGATTTAAAGGAGAGGTAGAATTGGATAAATTATCTAACACAAAAGAGGCAAGAAAGAGTTTTTACAGTGGAGGAGTAGATGGGGGAAATGTGGAGTGTTTGAACCTTACTCTAGTTGGAATTGGTTCAAAGACAAAAGAACATACACACATTTGGGTATGGAAATCTATCTTACTCTATAAGAAAGTAGAAGGAGAAGGGGATAATAGAGTGTGTGTGATAGAAGGGAGTGAAAAATGGGCAAGGTGTGGTCAGAAGCAAAACACTTTTGAGGATGGACAGGGTGAGAGGAGAGAGAGTAGGATGAACAAGGGGAAACAGGATGGAGGATAATACAAAGTAATCATAATGGTGAAAAAAATTAATATTTCTCAAATACATAGAAAAATGAGTCAAATGTATAAGAATACAAGTCATTCCCCAATTAATAAATGGTTAAAGGATATGAACAGGCAGGTTTCGATAAAGTAATCAAAGCTATCTATAATTCAGTGAATAAATGCTCTAAATCTCTATTAAAGAGAGAAATGAAAATTTAAAAAAATCTCTGAAGCCCAGCCTCTCACCTATCAGATTGGCTATTATGACAGAAAATGACAAAACTTGGAAAGGACATGGGAAAATTGAGACACTAATTCACTGTGGGGGAGTTGTGAACTGATTTAATTATTCTGGAGAGCAATTTGGATCTTTGCCTGAAGGGCTATAAAAAAAGTACATATGCTTTGATCCAGCAATCCAAACAACCATTTCAAGGTTTATATCTGAAATGAAGATATACTCCAAAAGTTAGTAATCTATGCCTCTTATTTACTATCACTCCCTTACTATTTGATGTTGTCCATACCAGATTTTGGTACACAGAAGCAGCTATAGAAGGCTATAGCAAAGAGGAAACAATTTAGTGGAGGGGCTAAGGAAGAGATAAATAGACTGGCTTAGTAGTTTGAGTTGTAAACTTCGAGTCAGGAAGACCTGTTTCAAACTACTGCTGACACTCACTGGCTATGTGATCTTGGACCTCAGTTTCTTCAGAGGTAATATTAGGGGTGGGAGGTTGGACTAGATGTCTTCTAAGAGCTCTTCTAAATCTACAGGCAGACCCACAAATAAGAGCAAATCTGTTTCACCCTATAGTTTATAAACTTTGTGTTGATTCACATACTTTTTTCTTGTAGCAATTTCATTTATTCTCCATTCATCCTATGCAAGAATTGCCCTATTTAATGGCCTTTCTTGACACTAGGGCAAGATGTGGGGACATTGGTATTAGTTTGATTCTCTGCTCCCAATATTCTGATACTGTTCATCTGGCTATCTCACTTATAGACACCCTAAAGAAACAAAACTTACCTTTGTGCAGTGCTTGAGAATATCACAGAAGAGTCTAGGTGGCTTCTAGTAAGTTAAGCAGAGCAAGGAAGCCCTAACAATATATGGGCCCATCAGTTGGCAGGATTCTGTGGAAATGTTTGCCAGATTACGTTTTTATTTGGGAAGAAGAGATGGGGGAAGGGTTAGGAGAACTGACTCTTCTATTACTAGTTAACTAGTGCTAAAGTACAAAAAGTCAAAGAAAACATAACTAAAGAAATGTCAATAAATCTGACATTCTAAGCAAAATGATGGATATTTAAAAACATAAATTACTCAGATTAAAAGAAGAGATACCACTCACACCTATGAGATTGACTAATATGACAAAAAAAGGAAAATGACAAATGTTGGAATGAATGTGGGTAAACTAAAATACTAATACATTGATGGTAAAGTTGTGAACAGATCCCACCTTTCTGGAGAGCAATTTGGAACTGTGCCCAAAAGGCCATAAAACTGTGCATGTCATCTGACCCAATAATACCACTACCAAGTCTGTATCCTAAAGAGATCAAAGATAGGGGGAAAGGACTTTTGTAGTACCAAAGAACTGGAAATTGAGAGAATATCCATCAGTTAGGGCAGTGATGGGCAACCTTTTGAGTTTGGTGTGTCAAAATTCATAAAAAAACTGCTCCTAACTTGGGTAGTGTGTCATTTCAAGAAAAAAAACCACAATTTCACAATATTTATAGTTTAAATAATAAAATTTATAATTGTAATATATAACTGTATTTAATAAAACAAAACCTAATTATTTAATTTACCTACTTAGTGACTTCTTTGTTCATCTGTCAGTCTGTTTCTTTTGTTGGTCTTGATATTATTTAACTTGTGTGGAGTGCCTTGAACTAAGATAAGTGAGGAGGAGATGAAATTCTTTAACTAACCTGCCAATTAGTGATTTTTTTTTGTTGCTCATTTTCACTGGCTAATGAAAATTCATTTAGCTGTTAAATATTCAACTGAAGGTTGGTATTTTGTACACTTTAAGCCCAAATAAGTTCATCTGTCAATCTGTTTCTTTTGTTGGTTCTGATGTTATTTAATGCTGAGAGTAAGGTCTCACAAAAGTACATAGAGGGAAAAATTGTGAGTAAAGCCATTGCTATAGTTTTCAGGGTACTAAAAGTGTCTGGTAATTGGTTCTAGGTACTCTAAATTTCCTGTTTTTAGTGGCACTCCTCTTGATTCTCCCAGTGGCACCTTTCCAGATTCTTAAGCTTTGACCTCAAGTTGACAAACACCTGATCCCAGATGCTGTCTTGAAGTTGCATTTCCAAATCATCAGTTTGCATCCATTAGAAACCATTTAATTCCAAACTCCTGTAGACTGCTACATCAGGATACTTTATTATTTTCATGGTCTGTTCTAGGCTTCTAAATTGATTAAATCTATCACTGAATTGGTCAAGTAATGAGTCTAAAACATGCTGGTACTTTATATGCAAGGCTTCTACTTCATTTTGTACAGCTGCACTGGCCTTCTCAAAATACTTTTTTACTTGAGGAAAATAAATGGAACAAATTACTCTTGTCTATCCATTCCACCAGGAAGTCTTCACATGCTTGGGGTAGATATCCCACTCACTTGCTGAAGAGTTTGTGACCTGATGATTACCCTCAACCTGGTTTAACCCATATACCCAGATGGTTTGTCAGGTTTGTCAGCCTCTTGGAGCCACAGGTAAGAGTAGAGTGTAAGGAAGACATCAAAAGTGGGTGAATAACTTTGAAGTTATAAATCCCAAGTTAGGATATGTCCTAACTTGGGATGTGGGAGTGGGGAGAGGAGTAGAAATTGCTTGCATTCAAGGACCTGGTTTCAAAAAACTTGTTCTATTAAAAAAAATGACTCTTTCTTCACATCCTGTGTAGTTGAGAGACAATATGATAGTTTGGATGGTATTGTACTTGTCAATGTTAACAATTGGCTCTCCCTACTAAAAATGGTACTTATGATATCCTTTTAATTTTACTTACTTTCTTAAATCTAGGCAATGAATAATCAATCAATTCCTGACTAGTAGCATCTGTTGATTTTTTTTTGGGGGGGTGAAGGCTTATATTGAAAATTTAAGAATTAGTTTTCAAGAACTAATTCAACTACAACAGATTCCTGGTGGCTGAGGAATTTCCAGTGGTTGCCAAATTTGCTGACACAACTTTTGTTGACAGAAGCACTTTTTCACCCCTTGTAGAAGAAATAGATGTATGATATGACCAAAGTCCCTGTACCAGTCCAGGCATATACCAATCTTGAAAATATTATATATGTGCTCAAAAACCACACTTATGACCAATGTGCTCATTTCACCAGACTAATTTCTTGGCCCTTGAGTTCAAATTAAGACTATAACCTTATAATATTTCAACCCATCCCCAAGGCTACACTCCAGAAGACTGACTAGCTATCTTAGTCTCTTTGAATTGCCAATAACAATCATTTAGCAGGTGAGTTTAATATGCCTTAGGTCAAATGAATTCCTGATGTGGGTGTTAGCTACATCTATTGTATTAGGATCCAGGCTTATATCTTGTGAGGATTACTTCAAAATGTTAATTTATCTGTCAGACCACCCCTTTGATTATCACTTTCCCTTCTCCCTCTTCTTATAACCTCAATAAAAATCAGTATGTCAGGCTAAGAGGAAGCTCTTTATCACCAAAACTAACTCACTGTCAGGCTTATGCTATACTGGAACTCTATGCGTCTCTGTCTCTGTTCTCTCTCTTTGTCTTCCCTTCCATTAACTTTAACCCTTCACCCATATTCACTCTGTACCTAGTCCCCTTTTCAGAGGTCCTACCCAGGAGGAACTTTAGTGGAGTCGGTAGATGGCTTCCTTCCCACTGACACTAAATGGCAGAATTGGGGTTTAAATTTAGGCCCTTTAATTCAAATTCAGCAGTCTCTATGCTGCCCCATGTCCTTCTTCCAACCTTCATTGCAGTCCAGCTCAAAAAACATTAACCCAGTTGTCATTCCTGACCACCTCTCCCCTAGTAAAATAATCTTTCTCTTTTTTCCATTCTCAAATTTCTTGTAACACTGTTGTTGGACTTACCGGAACTCTGCTTTTATTTCACTTGTTCTTATATCATAGTTATTCACTGAAATGCCACCTTTCCCTGTTAAGTCTGATTTGTAGATGTAATCTCCTATATATGTTGCCTCTCTAGTATATTAGAAAGTAAACACCTTGAGCATTATCTTGCTTTTTGTTTATATCTCCACTACTTAGCACAGTACTTTGCACATAGTAAGCACTTAATACATGTTTTTTCTTCATTCCTATTCATTTCAACACAACAATATTCTGCTATATTCATGTGCCACAATTTATTTAACAATTCCTCAATCAATGAATACTAATTTTTATTTCGATTTCTTTGTTATTACCAAAATTTGTGTCATGAATATTTTGGCGTATATGAGTTTTTCTTTATGCCCATGATCTCCTGAGGATATCTCCCTTACAGTGAAAACTGTAGGTCAAAGGGTATGGTTAATTTAGTCATTTAATTTGCATAATTTCCAAATGTTTTCCTGAATGGTTGTGCCAATTCACAGTTCTACCAATAATGCATTAGAATGCCTATCTTTCCACAGCCCTTTCAATACTATTTCTTATTATTAATGAATTATGTCATTCTTTAATACAGTTGATAATAGTTTGCAATTCTTTTGAGAACTATTTGCTCATATACTTTGACTGCTTCTTTATAAGGAAGTGGCTTTTGTTCTTATATATTCCTGTTAATTATATAACTTTTATAAACACTTGATACAAAGAATTTTTTCCCAGTCAACTTTCCCTTTCTTATACTAGGTAAATTAATATTTTTTGTGCAAAACCTTTTCAATTTCATGTAATAAATATTATGTTTTAACTTTTATAATTGCCTCTGTTCATCATTTGAGTAAGAATTTATCCCTTACTCATAGTTGTGGAAGGTATGTGATACTCTTTTCTTCTAATTTTTAATATTTTTTTTATTCAGGTCACATAATGTTGCAATTTATTGTTTGAAGAAATTTGATATTAGTCTAAGCCTAATGTTTCTAGACTGGTTTCCAGTTTAGCCAGAAGTTCTTATCAAATAGGAATGTTTTTGCATGTGTTTTAGAGCTTATTGAACATTCAGTTGTTGAATTAATTTATTTTGGATTCTTCTTTGCTTAGTCACTTCCATTTATCTGCTTTTCTATTTTTTTAAGAAACAGTTTCAAATAAATGTGACTGCTGCTTTATAATATAGATTGAGGTCTGAGAGTATTATTCTTCTTTCATTCCTACCTTTTTCCTTCTTTCCTTTGGGACAGTTTTGTTTTCTCTTAGCCTATCTTTATGCCCTTAATTTCTTTCTCAGATCTTATTGTTGTTGCTAATATTTCTGAAACTATATCAAATAATATGAGAGAAAGTAAATCTTACTTTATTCCTGTATTTACTGGGAAAACTTCTAGTATTTCCCCATTACATGTAACTATAGCTTTTGGTTTCTAATTCTTTTTGTCATATAAGAAAAAGAGATCTCTATGTCTATATTTTGTAGACTTAAAAATTATAAACAATATTTTGCTTTTCTTGGAAATAAAATAATCAGATTTTGGACAATTTTTTGTTTTAATATGATTATGTTAATTGATTTCTAATGTTATCAAAGAGCAATGTTGTCAATAACAATAGTTGAGATTTGTAGAGTGTTTTTAGGTTTGCAAAGGACTTTACATTATTTCATTTTTCCCTAACAACAATGCTATAAAGCCCTCAAAATAAATTCTGAAGCAGCATAACCCACAAAAAAGACAAGGTGAAGAAAATTTTCAGCCCAAAACAACTTAGAAAGCTGACATGAAGGATCTATTGCACTGGGGAAGAAGTGGAACAAGGCAACAAGCCTTGGGTGCAGCTGAAGCAGCAACAAAGGCAAGCTGGGTCATATGACTGCTCATAAAAAGATTATAGTCCCTTTTCTGGATCTGGGTACCAGACTTTTGTCACATTACCCTTGTGCAGAACCAGCTTGAGGTCCAGGGGTGCCATCTCAGGATGAGAAGGAGCACTAGCAGACACAACCACTTTTGGCCACAGGGGAGTAGTGGCCTGGTCATAGCTCCAAGGATAAAAGAGTGGCTTGTGTTTACTCACAGACCAGAGCACAGGCAGGGAGATTATTAAATATACCTCTCCTTTCACCATACCACCTAGGAAGCTGAAAGCAGATAGATCTCTGGAGCCAGTGCTGAAGGCAGCTGCACAAGAGCTTCCTGAAGCATGAAACAACACTCCCTTTACCTCAGTTATAGTCCATAAGTTTAACAGTTTTTTAAACTAAAAGAAAATGAAAAAGGTAAGAAAATGAACAAAGAACAAAAAAAATAAACTCAACATAGAAAGTTATTTTGGTGACAGGGAAGACTCAAGCTCAGAAGATAACAACAAAATCAATACTGCTGCATGTAAAGCCTCCAAGAAAAAAATGAATTGCTTTCAAGCCCCAAAAGAATTAGTGGAGGAGCTCAAAAAGAATTTAAGAAATCAAATTAGAGGCAGGAGAAAAATTGGGAAAAGAAATGAGGATGGTACAAGAAAATCATGAAAAAAGAATCAACAACTTAGTAAAGGAGGCACAAAAATACTGAAGAAATTTTAATACTTTCAAAAACAGAATGGGCCATTTGTTAAAAGAGGCACAAAAATCCAATGAAGAGAAGAACTTTCTAAAAAGCAGAATTGGCCAAATGGAAATAGATATTCAAAGATGCACTAAAGAGAAAAACTTCTTGAAAGACAGAATTGGCCCTATAGAAAAAGAGGTACAAAAATTCACTGAAGAAAAGAACTCTTTACAAATTAGAAAAGGAGATACAAAAGCTTACTCAAGAAAGTCATGCCTTGACAGTAAAGGAAAATGATAAATGTTGAAGGGAATGTGTCAAAATTGGGACACATGTTTTGCTGGTAGAGTTGTGAAATGATCCAACCATTCTGGAGGGAAAAATGGAATTATGTCCATAGGGCTATAAAAGAATGCTTACCTTTTGATCCAGTATCCAAAAGAGATAAAAAATGAGAAAGGACCTGCTTGTTCAAAAATATTTATAGCTGTTCTTTCTGTGGTGGCAAAGAACTGAAAACTAAAAGGATCTCTCTCAACTGAGGAATGGTTGAACAAATTGTGGTATATGATGGTGATGGAATACCATTGTGCTATAAGGAATGATGAACAGGATGATTTCAGAAAGAGCTGGAAAGACCTATGTGAACTGATGCAGAGTGAAATAAGCAGAACCAGGAGATGATTATATAGAATAACTGCAATATTGTGGAATGAACAAATGTGATAGATTTTGCTACTAATAGCAATATAATGATTCAGGACAATTCAGGGGACTTATGAAGAAGAATGCTATCCCACTCCAGAGAAAGAACTGTTGGAATAGAAATGCAGATGAAAACATATGATTTATTACTTATTTATTTAGGGATATGTTTTGAGGTTTTGGTTTTATAAGATTATTCATTTACAAAAAATAATAATATGGAAATATATTTCATGTGATAATGCATGTATAACCCAGAAAAAATAAAAATAAAAAATGAAATCATCTCTTAAAAATTAAAATTGGGCAAGTAGAAGCTAATGACTCCATGAGACATGAAACAATTTTTAAAAAGTCAAAAGAAGGAAAAAATAGAAGAAAATATGAAATATCTCACAGGAAAAACAACTTACCTGGAAAATAAATCCAGAAGAGATTATCTAAGAATTACTGGACTACTTGAAAGCCATGATAAAAAAAAATTGAGATCTAATTTTTCAAGACATTATCAAGGAAAACTGCCCTGATATTCTAGAACTAGAGAACAAAAGAAAAATTGAAATAAGCCACTGATTATTACCTGAAAGAGATTCCAAAAGGAAAATTCTCAGGAATATTATAGCCAAATTCCAGAACTTCCAGTTCAAGGAGACAATATTACAAGCACCCCAAAAGAAAAAATTAAAATATCTTGAAGTCACAGTCAGGATAATACAAAAGTTAGTAGCTTCTACATTAAAGTGTCAGAGGGCCTGGAATATGATATTCTAGAGGGCAAAGGAGTTAGGACTTCAACCAAGAATTACTTTCCCCAGCAAAACTGAGCATAATACTTCAGGGTAAAAAATGAATATTCAATGAAATAGAGGACTTTCAAACATTCCTGATAAAAAGACCATAGTGGAATGGAAAATTTGACACTCAAATACAAGATTCAAGAGAAATCTGGCCTTAGGAACTTCCTAGCTGTGTGAACCTGGGCAAGTCACTTAACCTCCATTGCCTAGCCCTTACCACTCTTCTGCCTTGGAGCCAATACACAGTATTAATTCTAAGACAGAAGGTGAGTGTTTGAAAAAAAAAGTAAACAGGAAAGAGAATCAAAAGACATTCAATAAGGTTAAACTGTATATATCCCTACATTAGGATGATGATTCTTTTAATTCCAAAGAATTAAATTTGTAATTATTAGGGCACTTAGAAAGTGTATGCATAGACAGAGGGCAAGGGTGTCAGATGAATATATTGGGATAGTATAAAAAATAAAATAAAATTAAGTCATGAAAAAGATGAATTCATTAGGAGGAGTGGGAAGGAAAAATAGAATAGGGTAGATTATTGCCCCTAAAAAGGCATGAAAGAATATTTATAGTGAAGGGGAATATGGAAGAAGTGAGGAGGAGAGCATGTGAACCTTACTCTCATCACAGTTGGCTCAATGAGGCAAGAAAATACACAGCCAATTGGATATAGAAATATATCTTACCCTATAGAAAAGTAAGAGGGGAAGGGGATAAGAGATGGGAGCTGGAGCTGATAGAAAAGAAGACAAATTGGGGGAAGTGGAGGTCAGAAACTAAATGGGAGGAAAACAGATGGAGAGTAATACATAGTAATCAACATGGTGCAAAAATTTTTACAAGTGCCTCTAATAGAAGTCTCATTTCTCAAATACATAGAGAAATGATTTAAATATATATAAATACAAGTTATTCCCCAGTTAATAAATGGTTAAAAGATATGAACAGGTAGTTCTCAGGCAAAATAATTAAAGCGCTCTGTAGTCATAAAAATGCTCTAAATCATGATTAATTAGAGAAATGCAAATTTAAAAATTCTGGGGCACGCCCAATGCCTATCAGATTGGTTTTTATGGCAGGAAAGGAAAATGACATAACTGGAGGAGATATAGGAAAATTGAGTCATGAACACACTATTGGGGGAGTTGTGAACTTATTTAAACATTCAGGAGAGCAATTTGGACCTTTGCCCCAGCAGCTATGCAATAGTATATATCAGTGATTCCTAAAGTGGGTGCCACCTCCCCCTGGTGGGTGCTGCAGCGATCCAGGGAGGTGGTGATGGCCACAGGTGCATTTATCTTTTTTATTAATTGCTATTAAAAGTTAAAATACATTAATTAATTTCCAGGGGGCTAAGTAATATTTTTTCTGGAAAGGGGGCAACAGGCGAAAAAAGTTTGGGAACCACTGGTATATACCCTTGGACCCAGCAATATCATCACTAGGTTTGTATCTCAAAGAGATAAAAAACCAAAAATGGAAGACCTATGTGTACAAAAATATTTAAATCAGCTCATTTCTTTGGGGTGGGTAGAGATTTGGAAAGTGAGGAGATACTCATCAATTGGGGAATGACTGAGTAAGTTGTAGTATATGATTGTAATGGAATACTGTTTTACTGTGAGACATGACAAGCAGGAAGAGTCAGAAAAACCTGAAAAGACTTGCTCAAACTGAAGCAGAGTGGAATAAGCAGAACCAGGAGAACAGTGTACACAGTGACTCGAACACCATACAATGAACAATGATCCAAAACTATCTCAAAGGACTCATGATAAAAAATGCCATCTATGACCAGAGAAAAAGAACTGAGTTTGAATCCAGCCCAAAGGAAACTTTTTAAACTTTCTTTCTTGATTTTTTTTTTCTATTTGAGTTTTCTTCCACAACAGGATTATTATGGAAAAATGTTCTACATGATTGCACATGTATAATCTATATGAGATTACTTACCATCTCAATTGAGTGGGAAGGAAGTGGGGAGGGAGGGAAAGAATTTGAGACTTAATATTTGAAAAATGTTGGAAGCTGTTTTTACTGTAATTTGGATTTCTAATTTAGTTTTTATCTGGGGATTTTTAATTTGTACTCTTTCTAGTTTTTTAATTTTCATACCCAATTCATTGCCCTCTGCCCTCCCTAGTTTGTTAATATATGCACTCAAGCACATGTTACAACCAGTGGAAATGTGCGTTGGCCATGGGTGGGGGGAGAGCGGGGGGTGAAGGGGAAAGTAGGGGCATAAAGTATGTAAACAGATTAAAAACAAATATTAATAAATGTCTAATAAAAAAACATAAAAATATATATATATACATATATATACATACATATATATATATATATATATACATATATATATATATATATATATATATATATGCACTCAAGGATATACATGTCCCCCTGAGAACTGCTTTGGGTGCATCCCATAGATTTTGATATGATGTCTCATCATTGTCATTCTCTTCAATGAAATTATTAATTGTTTCTATAATTTGTTCTTTAACTGATTTTGGAGAATTATATTTAATTTCCAATGAATTTTTTTAACCCTTAACTTCTGTGTATTGGCTACTAGGTGGAAGAGTGGTAAGGGTAGGCAATGGGGGTCAAGTGACTTGCCCAGGGTCACACAACTGGGAAGTATCTGAGGCCAGATTTGAACCTAGGACCTCCCATTTCTAGGTCTGATTCTCAGTCCACTGAGCTACCCAGCTGCCCCCTCCAATTAATTTTTGATTTGCCTCTCCATGTACCCTTGCTAATTATTATTTTTATTTCATTATGATCTGAAAAGTTTGCATTTATTATTTTTGTTTTTTTGCATTTGTTTCCCATGTTTTTATGCCCTAGTACATGGTCAATCTTTGTGAATGTACCATGTGCTGCTGAAAAGAAGGTATATTTCTTTTTGTCTCTTTTTATTTTTCTCCATATATCTATTAACTACAATTTTTCTAAGATTTCATTCACATATCTTACCTTTTTCTTGTTTATTTTTTGGTTTGATTTATCTAGATCTGATAGAGGAAGGTTCAGGTTTCCCACTACTAGAGTTTAACTCTCTATTTCCTCGTTAAGCTCCAATAGTTTCTCCTTTAAAAATATGGGTGCTATGCCATTTGGTGCATACATGTTGAGTACTGATATTTCCTCATTGTCTATACTGCTTTTATCAGGATGTAATTACCTTCCCTATCGCTTTTAACTAGATCTATTTTTACTTTGGCTTTGTCAGATATCATAATTACAGCTCCTGCCTTCTTTTTCTCAGTTGATGCCCAATAGATTTTGCTCCAGCCTTTTACCTTTACCCTGTGTGTGTCTACTTGCTTCATGTGTGTTTCTTGTAGACAACATATGGTGGGATTTTGGTTTCTAATGCACTCTGCTATTTGTTTCTGTTTTATGGGTGAGTCCATGCCATTCACATTCAGAGTTATGATTACCACCTGTGTATTCCCCATCATTTTGATGTTCTCTCCTAGTCCTGCCCTTTCTTCTTTCACTATTTCCTTCTACACTAGTGTTTTGCTTTTAATCAGTCCCCCTAATCACTACCCTTATTTAACTTCTCTTTCTACCTCCTCCCTTCTTATTACCCTCTTATTTTTCTTTAAGGCCTATTAAATTCCCTCCCCCTCTCTTTTCTTCCCTTTTTCTACTCTCCACCCCACTATCCACCTTGTTTTTTCCCTCTCAACTTTCCTGTAGGGTAAGATAGATTTTGATACCCCAATGTATCTAGATGCTCTTCCCTCTCAGAATTGATTCCATTGAGAGTAAGGTTTAAGTATTACCTATTAGCACTCTCTTCTTCTCCTTCTTATAATAGTATTCTTCCCCTCCCCCTCCCATGCTCCTCTTTATATGGTATAGATTATCCTATTTTTCTTATTCCTTTAAGTTTCTCTTGATGCCATCTTCTATTCCCTCTTTTCTTTTTTCATATATCATCTTAAACTTAGTACCCTAATCTCTACCTGTGAATAATTCTTCTAACTACTATAATAGTAAATACATTTTTTATAGTTACAAATAATATTTTTCCATATAATAATATAAGCAATTTGTCCTTATTGAAGCCCTTAAAAAAAGAAAAAAATTCCCCTCCCTTATTTACCTTTTCATGTTTCTCTTGATTTTTGTATTTGGACATCAAATTTTCCATTTAGTTCTGGTCGTTTCTTTATAAATACTTGGACCTCTTCTATTTTGTTAAATGCCCATACTTTCTCCTGGAAGTATATAGTCAGTTTTGATGGGTAGGTGATCCTTGGTTGTATACTCAATTCTCTTGCCTTTCTGAATATCATATTCCAAATCTTGTGGTCCTTTAGTGTGGAGGCTGCCAGATCCTGTGTGATCCTCATTGGTGCTCCTTGATATTTAAATTGTCTCTTTCTGGCTTCTTGTAATATTTTCTCCTTAGCTTGGAAACTCTTTGGCAATTAAATTTCTGGGGGTTGTCTTTTGAGTATTTAATGTAGAGGGTGATCGATGAACTCTTTCAATGTCTATTCTGCCCTTTTGTTAAAGAACATCAAGGAAGTTTTCTTGGATCATTTCTTGTAGTATGATGTCAAGATTTCTACTTATTTCTAGGTTTTCAGATAGACATATGATTCTCAAATTGTCTCTTCTAGTCTGGTTTTCCAGGTCAGTTGTTTTTTTCAATGAGATATTCATGTTTCCTTCTGTTGATTCATTTTTTTGACTTTGCTTTGTTAATTCTTGCTGTCTTGTGAAATCATTAGCTTCTACTTGGCCAATTCTGTTTTTTTTTTTAAGACTGGTTTTTAGCTACGACCTTTTGATTTTCCTTTTTGGTTTTGTCTATTCTGCTTTTCATGGCTTCCAGCTGTTCAATTCTAGTCTCCAATTTGCTTATCATTTCATTTGATTTCTGGGCTTCTTTTTCCAAGTGGGAGTTTCTGTCTTTTAAACTGTAATTTTCTTTTTGAACTCTTTCCCAGTTTTCCTGCCAAATTTCTTCTATCCTTCTAATTTGTTTCATAATCTCAAATTTGAGCTGCTCAAAAGTTTATGACCAATTTTAATTTCTTTTGGAATGTTTGGATGTGTTTAATTGTTTTTCATCTTTTGCTATCTCCTCTCTGATCTGGAGTTTTTTTGCATAAAAATTATCTAGGGTCAAGGTTTTTTCTTTTTTCTTTGTTTCTTTGTTCCTTTTTTTTTGATAGTTGTGGATTGTAGTTCTTGGTTGTTGGTGGCTATTCCTTTGTTCCTTCCTGGTCATAAGTCTGAATGAGGAAGGTGGGCAATCTTTGTATTGAGCTCCAGAGAGGTTTTTGCCCTGAGGCTATTTTTTAAGTCTCTCCAGTGTCTGCTGTGTTTCTTCAGCCTTCTGGAATCCCAAGTCTTCCTTCTCTCAGGGTAAGTCTGTGGTGTCCCCAGACAGCCCCTTAGAACCTAGAGATTGCCCTGCAGAAGTCCGAGTGAGGAGGGTAGAAAAGTCTTTGTATTGAGCTCCAAAGAGGTTTTTGCCCTGAGGCTATTTTTGAATCCCTACAGTATCTGCTGTGAGCAGCCTCTCTCTGCCCAATCTACACATTTCCTCAGACTCTGGCACTGTAGGTGGAGTGGGGGCGGGGTGATGAGCTCACTCTTTGGTGGGAGTAATTTTGTCCTCTTTTAGTGTGGAAATGCCCAAACTCTGCCTATCTTCAGTGCTGTGCCCTATAGTGGAGCTCCTTCACTCATCTGTTCTTGCTTATTGTCCTTTTGAGGCACTTTATATTGGGCGGTGGAGAGGAGAGGAAGAGCTTTGTTTTTACTCTGAGGCTATCTTATCCCGGAACTGTTTTTACTGTAATTCGGGAAAAAATGAGATAAAATTTGATTTAAAAAATGCTATGAGAAAAAGAATATCAGAGAGGTTGTTAATTGCTGATGACTACAAAGCATCAGAAACTGAATTTGAAAGCGTGTTCTTAATTCCAAGTTCTAAGCTCTATCTACCTTATAAATTTCATATAGAGAGAGTTTAGGAAATATTTATTCATTCTTTAACACGAATCCTCAAGGAGAGCTGCCAAAATAAAATACAACAGATAAAGCCACTGATAAACAATCTGTATTTGTAATTGTTACTTTATTTCAGTATGTTTAAGATTTTTGAGAATAGAACATTCTGAACACAGAGGTGTTACACCAGAAAACCATTAGAGAGGTCTTCTTTTAGAGGGGGACCTCAATGTCAGTATTCAGGGTTCATTGCCCAAAGGGAAAATATACACATAGGTTACAGAAAGAGATTAAGTTCAGATACAACAGAGCCTGGCCCTTGAATTGGACTTTTGGACACTGACCTGAAGATATGAAATAGTGTACCTCATACTCCAGGCTAATCCAGCTGAGATTCACATAAGGAAGTAAGAGAAGTAGCAGCATATGGTGAAAAGATTATTTAACTGGGAGTTAAGACATTGAGATCTTCATCTTGTCTCTGCCAGGAGGTTGTTTTTGACCATAAATGAGTTACATTGCCTCTTTGGGATTCAATTTCCTCTTCTCACTAGGTGAGCAATAAAATCTCTTCTAGCTCTGAGATTTTATGATTCTGTCATGGATATTCTTGTTCCCAGTGAAGATCAGTTGGTGTCTTCTAGAACCTTAATGAGACCATTAGGAGGGAAGGAAGTTCCTGTTTCTCCTGGACAAGTAAATCTTCATTAAGCCACAATGCAAAAGGAATCTCTTTTTGCCTCCTTGACTTTCTTATGGAATTTGGGGGTGAGGGTAGGGTATTCTGACTTTCTATTCCTAGATCTCCCATTTTCTACAGATGAGACCTCTGCCATCTATGCATCAATTCGATTCTCTATAAAATAAGAGGGTTGGACTAGATGATCTTTTAGATCTAAATTTTGGTTCTACCATTGACCAATTCTGAGGCCATGGGCATATATCTTCTCTGAATCTTAGGCTCATTGTGTGTAAAAATGAGGTGGTAGTACCTCGCAGGGTTGTGTCCAGAATTCATTTTATAAACTTTAAAGTATTATGTAAATGTAATTGATTAATTATTATAAAAATGAGACCTGAGATTTCATCTGTATTTTATCAAAATAGATTCACACATGTGCTTCAATTTGTAGTCCCTGAGAATTGCTGAATACACTGAGAAGTTAAGAGACTTGTCCAGGGTCAAACAGCCATTTTGTATGAGATTGGATTGGAACTCAGGACTTTTTCCATTCTAGCCAGTTCTCTATCCTTAACCATTTCAATAGTTAATTAACTAATGCAGGGAAATGGCATATTTGCCAGGAGACTAGGATTATGAGTCTAAATTCTGTGCCTGAAAATCAAATTTCAACTTCACAGAATCCTTTAATCTTAGATTCTTTACTTTTGTTCTTGGCTCCTATTCTTTTCCTATGTCCCTACATTCTGTAGGAGATTCTGGAGTAGTAACTATACATACATGGCTTTATGATGCCAGGGCTATCATTTCCCTTTGCTTTCAAAGCTCTTCAATGCTGGTGGGCATGGGGTAGGTCTAGATTATATGGTCTTAATCTGTTTAGGCTAAGGTGTCCTGGATACCTTTGGCAGTCTAGTGAAGCCTATGAACCCCTTTTTAGAAGAGCCTTTTGGAAGCACAGAATAAAATAAAAAGCATTACAAAGGAAATTAGTTATACTGAGTTAAATATATATCAAAATATATTTTAAAAAATTAGTTCACATACTCCAGATTAAGAACCTAGATAGAACATTTTCTGTTGAAAACATTTCTTTACCTTTTTACTCAGAAGCCTCTTGGGGTGAATAGTTGTGAATTAACACTTAAAAGATGCTCTCAACAGGTAGAAGCCCTTGATAACTACTTAAGAGCACCAATTTAACCATTCTTTTCTCTTTTTTCATTCTCTCTCTCTTTTCCTCCCCTCTGTCCTAAGACAGAGACAAAAAGGACAATGGCTAGACAAATAAGAAACTTACCCAGGGCCATACCACTAGGAGATGTTTGAGGTTAGGTCCTTCTGATTCCAGGTCTGGCATTCTATCCATCGTGCCTCCAGGCTGCCCTAGTCTTTCTCTTTATTGCTTATATTATTTTGATTAAATTCCTTAATGTACCTGGACCTCAATTTTCTCTTTTGTAAAATAAATGGGTTGGACTAGATGCTTTCTAAGATCTCTTTAATTTATAAATTATGTGCTGTTAAGATCTCCAGTTTCATTGGATCTCTGTTCATTTGCTTATAATTTTAAAGGTGACCACTTCTTTAAGAAAATCCATGCTACAAAATCACACACTTAACCACTCACAATATTTGGTTCTGTTCATGTTCAAGTAAGTACTCAAAGATAGTTATTATATCCTTTTTCTTCCTGGTATTCACATTCCAGGCTACATATTCCTTCCTTCTTCCAACAGAACACATCTAGCATTGAATCCATTCTTGTTACTCTCCTCTGGACACGATCCAGATAGGTGGCACAGTGGATAGAACCCTGGGACATGAGTCAAAAATACCTGAATTTAAGTCCAACTTCAGATACTTGCTTACTGTGTGATCTTAGATATGTCACTTAATCTGTGTTTCCCTCGGTTTCCTCATCTGTAAAATGAGGATCTGTAAAATAGCACCTAACTCCCAGGGTTGTTGTGAGGATCAGATGAGATGATCATTGTAAAGCACATAGTGCAGTGCTTGGCACATAGTAAGTGCTATGTAAATGTTTACTATTATTATAATTGGCCCTCTATTACTCAATGCTGGTCATCTATGTGCTTTTGAACTAATGCTCCTTATATATGCCATATATGAATGAATGAAAAATTATTTCATGATGTGCGTATTATAGGTCAAACTTGGTGTTAAGTGTTAGGATTACAAATAGAAGAGTGTGACAATCTCCATTCTCAAGGATCTCAGATTCTAATTGGGGGCAGAAAGCACATGAGGTGGAGATTAGTAATCAGCTTTTGCTCTTATGAAAAGGAATCCATCACCTTCAAAGGCAGCTCATCCTTTTTAAATTTTAATTTAAATTTTTAAAATTTCCTTTTTTTACCCCAGTTTTTGATAGTTTTATTTATTTGTAAATCTTTCATTACATTGAGCTGTCACCTAAATGATCATGGTTTTTTGCATTATCGATGTTTACAGACATTGTTTACTGTGCTCTCTTTTTCATGATGTGTAAGTTGGACCAGTATTTGAAATAGACTCTTTCTTGCACTTTCTGTACCCTGTCTGACTTCTATGGTCCTTACCTTCCCCTGTTCTATAAAGATGATGTATGAGGATGGAGAGGTGGAGATGGGGTCACCCAGCAAGAATCAGAGAAGTGGCAAAAAACCAATAAAGATAGGAAAGAAAGCAAGTAGATGGGCTAGCAGCTCTGGCTGGGGCAAGGCAGAGGAAGAATGATGATTCCTTATATTTGTACAGAAATTTGACCTTTCCAAAGCATTTTCACATCCCTTATATCACTGAACCATGATTGACATTAGCCATGTAAAGTAGACTGGGAAAACATTATTTTATTCATTTAAAAGATGAGGAAACTAACTCCAAGCCTCAGGCTCTTTCCACTGTGCCAAAGTCAGATAGAGAAGGATAATCAGTCCTTTTCTTTTTAATGAAGAGATCATTTGGAATCAGAGGATTTAGGTTCAAATCTCAACTCTTCTACTTGTTGTCTGTATTACTTCAGTTAAATGATTTGATATGTTGACCTCAGTTTCTCCTACATAAAAATGAGTAGACTAGACAAGATGCTTTCTAAGATGTCTTCCAGCTATAATTTTTTTTTCATTGAAAGCTTGAGCAATGTTGATTTGCTTGTACTTGATGGACTGATTTGTTGTTTTCAAATGCATAAAATAGTATTACAAAGGAAAACAATTGTATTATGTAATACTGACTACCCTGACCCCCACTGCCTGACGATAAGGTTTGGGAACATCTTACTCCTCCCTCAGGGCCCTCCAGTATCCTGAAGGGAGTTTGGGGGATTTTTAGGTCCTGTGCCAATGGCTCTATCATCCCCTCACCAATGAAGATGTTCTCTCAGTTATGGAAGGGGCTTATCTTGGATTGGATTTAGGATTTTTGGGGGCTAGAATTCACTGATTTTTAGAGGATAGGGCTCAGTTCTAGGCTGCATTGTAGTCTTCATTGTTTCTTAGTATGTTTTTCTTCTTTTGTTTTTGTTGTAGTAAAAAATAGTAGACTATTTTCATAGAAGCACTAGTGCATAGTAGCATCCCAGTCAGAGCCAGCCACAGGCTTCTCTGGAGGCACGGTTCATATTTTACTTCTGATATATGTGCCTTTTGAAGGAGTCAGCATGGTATAATGGATTAATTCTGGACTTGAAGTTAAGAAGACCTATATTCGAACCTTGCCATGTAACTATGAGCAAGTCACATAGCCTCTCAGCCTTAATTTTGTCATCTATATAAGAAGAATATTGGACTCAGTGGCATCTAAGCTCTCTTCTAGCCTTTAATTTATGATTCTGTCTCCTGTCTTTTAGAACAGACAGGCTCAAGCATAGAGAGAATTAAAAAACTAGGTTCTGAAGCAAATGATTCCCTTGGTTTCTTGATTATTAGGGGTCTAATGCACAATGATAGGTATGGAGTCTCACCAGGGATTGTTGATTTTAGAATTCCCTATGGACTGTGATGAAGACACTCTTGAAAGACTTTTTGCTCAATTCTGGAGGCTCTTTTAGGAATGCAAAGTTCAGAAAGAAAGAATGATTATTTTTGTGTTCTGACTGAAATGTTGGAGCCTTTCCAAGTCGCCCTAGAAATTCCTGGAAAGGGAAGGAGAGGTTGTACTTGTAAATTAGTTATGAAATCCTTTACTTTTGGTTAAAAATAACATATACATGAAGTCCATCGTAAAGAAGATAGGATGGACTGTGGAATATATAAGATGCTGAAGAAGGAGATTCTATCTTTTTTTTGGCTGACTTATGGGGCAGGCTGTTGACATTCAAGCAGTTCAGTGAAACCAACTCTTGACAATTAGCACTTATTTTCAAGAGGTTATCCTATCCATATGCCTGACAAAGGAACCTTTGATACTTTGGTTAGAATATGTCACAGATATGATACAGAAGCAGATAGGGAGTAGGGTGACTACAGTTCTGGATTTGGAGTGAAGAAGACCTGAATTCAAATTCTACCTCAGACATTTCCTGGCTATGTGATCCTGGGCAAGTCATTTATTATCTTTTAGCTTCTATTTTCTCATCCATGAACAGAGTTAACAATAACAATAACATCTACCCAGCAGGGTTGTTGTGAGGATCCAATGCAATACTATGTAAAAGTGTTTTTATCTATTTGGTTGTGACTCTTTTTAGTGTTTTCTTGGCAAAGTTACGTTGCCAAAGTCCATTTCCTTCTCCACTTCATTTTACAGATGATGAAATTGAGTCAAACAGGATAATGATTTGCTTTAGCTAGTAAGTGTCTGAGGCTGGATTTGAACTCAGGCTTTCCTGACTCCAGGCTCAGTGCTATATCCATTGCACCATCTAGCTGCCCCATTTGTAAAATGTTTTACAAACCTTGGAATGTTATATGTGTTAGCTAGTAATCGATTTCTAGAGAAACCTACCTTAGATAGTCTATACACTTTGAATATCTAACATACTTAGATTTTTTTTTAATCCTTGTACTTCGGTGTATTGTCTCATAGGTGGAAGGTTGGTAAGGGTGGGCAATGGGGGTCAAGTGACTTGCCCAGGGTCACACAGCTGGGAAGTGGCTGAGGCCGGGTTTGAACCTAGGACCTCCTGTCTCTAGGCCTGACTCTCACTCCACTGAGCTACCCAGCTGCCCCTATACTTAGATTTTAATGCTTGAATGTTCAGGAATTTTGTGGTACTCATAGCTATATAAAATTCTGAACTGACTCATGAGTAGGGAGAGAAGCTCTTCAGCTTTTCTCTAAGGTCAGAGAGACTAGCATAGTGAGCAATCATCAGTGACTGTAGAATATATGAAATACATAGGATGGACCAAAGTATTCTAGAGGGGTTGGGGGGAGAAGACTTTCATGTTGGATCATTCTTCCTGGGAACTTTTGTGTCATGAACTTTGGGAAGCCTGGTGAAGGCAATAGACCCTCCCTCAGAAAAAATATTTTTAAATTCATAAAATAAAGTTTCAGGGCAAAAGAGAAGAGAATTGTTCCAAAAGAGTAGCATTGCCATGGAGGAATGGCAATTATGGGAGGAGAACTGATGCCAACAGGGAATAGCATGGGCGTGTAGCCTCCATTGTCTCTAGCTTTGTGGGTATGCTAGTGGCTCAGATGTGAAGCAGGATGCTCACTCTGATTCCAGGTCCAAAGCCACCCAAGGTTCAATCTTATATAAAATTTTTATCAAAAGAACTGACAAGGCACTAAGAAAGAAATTGATCTGTCCCTAATGAGGTAGGGCAGTGAGATAGTCTAGACCACTGAAATGAGGGGTTTCTCTAAATTGCCTAATTAAGAATGAGAAATGAAAGTCTGGAAGCCAGGAAACTTAACTCTGATTGTGCTGCAGTGTAAAAGCTGTCGGGATGAGGAGACACCAAGTCTCCAGGTCAATTAAGTGTTAGTATATGTATGTCCTGGAGGCTGGGGCCAATTTAGCTATCTAATAAAAATAAATAGAATATAAAGGAAGGGACAGCTAGGTGGCTTAGTGGACTGAGAGCCAAGCCTAGAGGTGGGAGGTCCTGGGTTTGAATCTGATTTGGGGGCTATGTGACTGTGGACAAGTCACTTAACTCCAATTGCCTATCTCTTACCTCTCTTCAGTCTCGGAACCAATACCCAGAATTGATTTTAAGACAGAAGGTAAGGGTTAAAAAAAGAATTATAAAGGAAAGCAATTGTATTGAGATAAAGATGTAACTTATTTTTTCTCTCTCCAAGTTCATGAATCCTTTCAAATCTATCCATAGACTCTTTAGGGAACTGTTGGATCCCAGGTTAAGAACCCCAGTCCTAGAGAGACTAAGAGTTTGGATTAAAGCTGCATACTTCTGAAACCTCAGGAAAAGAACACAGCAGAAGATATGAGGCAATACTTTGTTTCAAATACGGACAAGATAAACATCTACAAGCTGAGTATCTTTGTGAAGAGAATCCATCATTAGTTTTCCTGAAGTTTAAATCCTTCAGATCAGTATCAGAATATGGGAATGGAGTTAGGGACAGGGGCTATTCCAGACCCCAAAGGCACTAATTTCTGTCCCTCACTTCCAACCTTTCTTAATTCTTTTGCACTTGGACTTATGTAGGAGTTACTCCTTGTGCAGGAGTAACCGTGTGAACTGAAGGTGAGTCTTGCTTTTCTCAATAATGAATTTGTGGCAGGTGAAAGATGAAATGATTGAAGAAACAGAAGTTTGAGCTTCCAAACATACCAACTTATTAAGCAATACATATCAATTGTATAACATATTGGGTCCAGGCTTTCCTCAGCTTTGGCATCAGACCTTGAATATAGGGGGAGACAGACTTTTATGATTTAAAAACAATTAATCGAATAAAATCAATTAATTAAAAGAAAACAATTAACCAGGGCACCAAATTAATAATCTGATTTCTAATTGGAAGAAAGATTAGGAACTTTCTGAGTTGGGAGTGGAAGAGCTAATAGGTGTAATTCTCTGAAATCAGAAAAAGAGGTGTCTTCTCCCCTAATTGTTTGAATTTAATCAAAGGAATATGGAAACAATAACTAATTGAAAACTATGGGGCCAGTCAGAAGACATGTGTTTTGGAGGATCTATTATAGTGAGTAATCATCAATGACTATGGAATTTATGAAATACATAGGATAGATCCAAGTACTCCGGGGGGCAGTTGGAGGATGAGATTTTTCATGCTGAATCTTCTTCTTGGAGCAGGCCTCTTTTACAATTTTTGTGCCATGAACCCCTTGGGAATCCTGGTGAAGGCAATGGATGCCTTCTCAGAAGAATGTTCTGAGATTTAATAGACACTGTAACCCCAACCCAATCAATATTTCTGGGGTTTTTGCATTGATTGGAACTAACTTCCACCTATTCAAAGAAATATCTAATAAACAGGACTCAGCACCTGTCTACCTCTTATAAAGAAATTTTTAAGAAGGTAGAGGACCATGCCGACTTACAGTGCTAAAGGAGCACTGAATCATTCATCTCAGGGCTGGATCGATAGAACTCTGACCTCTTGAATTATAGGAGTGCCTGTCAGCACAAATGTGGGAAGGTACAGAATACCAATAGTCCATTACAAGGAAGTATGAAAGTCACAATAAGATAGTTAAGTAAGCTAATTTTGTTGAGGGGAGATACTCACCAAATGAAGGGTAGCCAGAGGGAATGATGTAAATAGGTTCGTTGGGCTTCTTGATGAAATTGAGCATCTTCCTCAGACCCCAGAGGAAATGGAGCACTTTTCCCCCAACTGATAAGTCTGATGGATTATTTATTGTAGGGTCCTTTATTGGCATCTAGCAGGACTAGGCATTGGATAAAGGGATAGGAAAGCCTAGATCTAGAGACTGGTTCTAAATCATGCTAGTTGGGGGCAGAGAATTGGGAAGGTAGGTAAGGGTGAGGAAAACTCTACTAGAAAATTGGAGGATAGTTGATATTCAGACTCCATGAGGTCAGGAGAAAGTACTTTAGGTCATTATTGCTGGTCTTCTGATTGGGTGATTCAGTTTTCCTCTTAAGGTCTTTTGGAGCTTCCATAGATATCTTTCATTACTGGTTTGTAGAGGCTACAAAAGTCCTTACATTACTTGAGTTAGACATTTAATATGAGGGATCCAGAAGATTAGACAGCAGTTCAGAGTCCACCAGCCAAACTGTAGAATAATTGCCAAAGTGTTGTTGTGCCAAGCAGAATGTGGAAGCTATGACTCTTTGACTGACTTGGCACATAGTAAGTACAATAGTTAATTATTATTATTAATTATCATTACTTTGAGCCACAAGGAACCCATTTCACATAGTCACATGGAGCCCATTTCACCCAGAAGTGGGCTGGAAAAAGATGAAGATAGTGTCTCCATTCAAAGTCTGACTCAGTCTATGTTTCTGGGACTCACCATATTGCTGTTGTGAATTTCCTGGTGGAGAATGGAAATTGGTCTCTTTTTGGAAGAGGAAGGAAGATGGTCCTATTGTCTTGCTAATGGGAGGGGAGTTCTGGGGCTGGTCCTAGTTCTATTCCTTAAATCTTAAAATAAATGTTCATTATATTCAAATATATATTAGGGGAAGGCTGCTTATAGAGGGATGGTTAGGAGGGAGTTTGTAACTTTGGAAGGAATACGGACCCCTAGGACTTGAATTCAAATATTGACTGATATGTATTATCTGAATGAATTTGGAAGAGTCACTTAATCTCCATTTTCTGTTAAGTGAGGGGACTGAACTAGAATGCCTCTGAATTTCCTTCTAGCTCCATATCTATAAGTCAAATTTCTATATTAAGAGTGGCAGGGAGATAGTGAGAGACAATCTGGGCAGGGGCAAACAGGTGCCATGAAGAGATTATTAGAGAGCAATCCTTTGGAGACTGAAGGTGGTCTGAATGCCAGGATCAGAGGAGTCCTGGCACCCCACATAACACTTGGCTTACCTTTATAAACAAACTGCTTCGTGCACCTGATGGTGACCTATTAAGAAAAGGAGTCTGATATGCCCAGGATAGCAAATTCTTGAATCATGCTAAAAGTCTTATTAATTCCTATTTATTTAATAATTTTATTTTGTTTGAAATTTATTGAAACAATATATTCTGTTACCAGATGCCAGCTTATTATGAGATTAAAAAAACATATACCCCCTTACAAAATAGTTTCTATAAAGTTATTTTCTTGATAATTAATAGAAAGTAAGGCTATATTCTTCAACTTTGCTAGTGTTCTAAAATTGACCATTACATTTACGTTTCTGTTTTTTCCAGTTTTAAAATTGATATCTTGATTTTACATCACACTCATTTCTAAATATAGCTCTCCCTCTTCCCTCACTGGCATGGAACTATTATATTTGCTTAGTATTTTTTTGGTCTTTGTACTATTGACTAAAGTTGCTTTGGTCACTACATATTCTACTTTGGGTTCAGATTTCTTCACTCTTCATGACTTCATGCTAGGCAGTTATTGTAATCAATCAGTCAACAAGCATTTAAGTCCTGGGCATTGAGGATACTATGTGAAATGGTACCTGCCACTAAGGATCTTACAACCTATTAAAAGGTGATAACATATTCCCAGATAGGTATATACACAGTCCTGGGGGGAAGGGGCTAGCATCTGGGGGAATCAGGAAATTGGCATCTGGAGGGATCAGGAAATAGCCTTGAAAAAAGCTAGACCCTCTCTTTTATTTATATTGCTCTCTGGGGTCAAGCAAAATAATTTCTCTTCCATCTTCTATATGACAATCCCTCAGATATTGGAAGACAATTATTTATGTTCCCCTTTCCAGTTTTATCTCAGTTAATAAACATTTATTAGGCACCTACTATATGTCAGATGTTATGTATTAAGCATCTGCTATGTACCAGGTATTGTGCTAAGTGTTCAAGACATAGAGAGGCAAAGTCAGCCCTTGCTTTCAAGGAGCCCACAATCTAATGGGGGAGAAATTTATCACTAGGTTAAACATCCCTGGAATAAAGGACCTAGACACAAATCTCAAAGCTGTTATTTACTCCCTGTGTGAATTTGAACAAGTTACTTATCTTCTCTTTAGTAAGTTATTTCAGGGATAAATGTTATGTAATTAGCCCAATCAATTCCCTTTAAACCTGGACTCTCATTACTCTTTGTAATTATGACTTGTTTTGGGGAAACTAGGTGACTCAGAGAATAGAGAGCCAGATCTGGAGGCAGGAGGTCCTGGGATCAAATGTGGATGCAGACACTTCCTAGCTGGGTGACCCTGGGCAAATCATTTAACCCCAATTGCTTAGTTTTTTACCAGTTTTCTGCCTTGGAACTGATGCTTACTTTTGATTTTAAGACAGAAGGTAAGGTTTAAAAAATTATGACTTGCTTCTGTTATCACTGATCTAATTCAGGTTTCTCTCTATTTCATTCTTTGTACCTGTGTAAATTTATTTCTTTTATCCTCAGGATTTAACACAATGCCTTGCAAGTAGGGGGTCACTTAAGTACTCATTGGCTAATTTATTTGTTTGCTTTTTGGGCTTCCAGACAAAATACATAATATTTATTCCACAAGCTAAACAGAGCCATCTATACTGAGATCTTTTAGTTATCTCCATAGAGAAACTTGACCTCTTCAAAATCAATCAGCACACACACAAACGCACACAGACAGAGTATAGTACCTGGAATTCTTAGCCAATAAATGGTATGAGATCATTTTTTTCCTGAGAAATATGATCTACTAACAAAGAATGGGTCCATGCTAAAGATGCTCAGGGAATCCTGACTCTCTTGTATAGGACTTGGTGTCGGTGTCCTCTTTCTGATTAGCCTGGTTGATAGTTTACCCTTTGGACTTCCCCAGGCAGTCCCAATTGGTGGATATTTGGAAAGAGGAGCTGGACATAGATATCTCAAGTCCTCCCTTATTACTTCATCAGTCAGGGAGTCTTTATCCAAATAAGGGAAACATCAGACCCGCCCTGCTCTCAAATGGGTGAAAGTCCACCAGCTAGAGAAATGGGACCTACTTGCCCTTCTTTGGCAAGTTAAGAAATTGAATGTCAGGGAGGTTTTGCAGCCCAGCTCAGTCTTGATGCCCAAATGATTTCGGCCTGACCTTGGAAGGTCAAGCTGCTTGGGGGAAAATGAATAATTTCCTATAGAAATATTACTAATAAATGATACAATACAATTTTAATTTTCCTCATACACACATTCTGTTAAAATCAGCCTTCAGCCTAGAGCTGTTCTTAGAAATAAATGGCTGTTTCTGCTTTTCCTCTTCTGCTCATTTCAAACCTCTTACTTTCAATCACCTCATTTATCTGTCTGTCTCTGTCTTTCTCTAATTTATGATGAAGAAATTGAAACTCAGAGACAGGAAATAATTTGCCCAAAGTCTCACTAGGTTGTGTAATAGCAAAGATTAGGGTTATCAATCAGTCTACCAGCAAGCATTTATTAAATGCTTATTATTTGCTAAGTACTGTGCTAGATATTGGGGAAACCAAGATAAAAAAAATGAAACAGTCTCTTCAGTGAAGAAATTTACATTCTGTCAGGGCGGGAAATTATGTACATATATAAGAATATATAAAATATAGACATAATAAGAATAAGGTATTTTGGAGTGGGGAGGAAGGGAGATTTTCTAGCAATTGCTGGGGTCAGGAAAGACTTTATGTGGAAAATGATACTTTGACTGAACTCTGAAGGAACCTAAGAACTCTAAGAGATAAAGGTGAGGAGGGAGTATATTCCAGACATTAGGGAGAACTGATGCAAAGGGATGGAGATGGATGGTAGTTCTCTTTATGTGAGAAGCAGCAAGAAGGCATGTTTGGTTGGATCATAGAGTAAGTAAAGGGAAGTAAAATATAATAATAATGTTAGAAAGGTACAGCTAGGTGGCACAATGGAGAGAGTGCTAGGGTTGGAGTCAGGAAGACTCATCGTCTTAGGTTCAAATCTGGCCTCAGACACTAACTAGCTGTGTCACCCTGGGCAACTCACCCTACCCTGTTTGCCTCAATTTCTTTCTCTATAAACTGAGCTGGAGAAAGAAATGACAAACCCTCCAGTGTCTTTGTCAAGAAAACACCCAAATGGGATTATAAAGAATTAGACATGACTGAACAACAGAGAAAGATAGGTCAGAGTAGAACCTGTCTTACTTTTCTGAACCCAGGAAAGTGATCTTTCTATATTCTGCATCATTTCCTGAACTATAGTTATAGAAGCTCAGAGTTTGGGAAGATGGTGGGATGAAAAATTTATTAAGTACTCTATTACATGGTAGGTACTGAGCTATGTACTTCAAAAATATATGATCTTCATGACATCTCTGGTAGGTAAATGCTGTTATGAGCTCCATTTTACAAATGAGGAAATTAGGTGAATAGACATCAAGTGATTTGCCCAAAATCACACAAATAGTAAGTGTCTGAGTTTGTATTTGAACTTAGATTTTCATGACTCTTAGGCCTACCACTCTCTCCACTGAGCACGTGACTGCCAGAGTTGGGAGAAATCTAAAGGCGAGATAGTCCAATCCATATTTGACCAAGAATTCAAAATAAAACATTCTAAATAATTGGTCATCTAACCTTCAGTTTATTAAAAGTTGACAACTTTTCATTAGGGAGCATCAACTACCTCTCAAGTCAGCACATTCCATTTGGGAGAAGCTCTAATTGTTCAAAAGTCCACATGTTTTTCCTTGCATCAATGCCCAAGTTATTCTATTTGCAGTTTCTCCTTGTAGTAAGTAGCCCTTTGAGGTCAAGCAGAATGATTCTAGTTCCCTTTCCATGTGACTGCCCTCCAAATACTTGAAGATAGCTTTCATAACTCCTCCCAAGGCTTCTCTTCTGTATGCCAAATAGTGCCATTTCCTTTAATCACTTTCAAGTTTATTTATTTATTATTATTATTGTGAAGTTGTCTTTATTAACACCAGAAGAAATTCCTCAGTGAACATTTTACTAAATTTATCCCTTTTGTGGTACATATTCTCTCTTTTTAAAGTACTATTCTTTATTTCTTCCATGAATTTTTCTCTAGTAAAAGCAGTATGTCTCTTCTTTCACAACATAATGGACATGGAAATATGTATTATATTACATTATATATTATATTATATTATTATATGTATTATATACAACCTCTGTCATATTATCTGCCTTCTTGGACTAGGTGGAGGAGTGAGAAAGAGAGAGAGAACATAGATCACAAAATATCAGAAAATGAATGTTGAAAAATTGTATTGATATATAATCTGGAAAATTAAAAACTTGTTGCAAAAAATGATCTCCATGGTGTAATGGACAAAGTATTGGATTTGGAGTTAGTAAAGCCTGGATTTGAATTCTACCTCTAATACTTACCAGTTGTATGACCCTGGGAAAATCATTTATACTCTTTGAACTTTGGTTTCTTCTTCTCTAAACTAGAGAGTATAATAGAACTTACTTCACAAGATTTGTGAAGTATCAAGAAGGTTTAGAACCTCTGGTGTGAGGGCTTGCTGAGTCCTTTGCAGGACTGCTCATCCAACTTTAGTGTCCATCTTGCACTCAACCCTCATCTGTGGCTCCAAGAAGCTGTAGCATTCCCAGCTTTAGTAAAGCCATCTCAGCAGATGGGCTAAACCAGGCTCAGGGATACATATTCTTTAAACAAAAACCAGCAGCTTTGGATCCGAGGCACTGATGAATCATAGAAAGTTAGAAGCATAAAAAACCTAGATATTGTCTAATCTAACCAACCTATAAAAATTAGCTTTTCTTTTGATATGACTTTCCTTTCTGAATATATATATATATATATATACATGTATATATATATATATATCTCCCCTTCTAACTCAAAGAACATTCCTTATAACAACAAAAGAAAGAAGAAATAAAAACAGACCAATAGAAGTAACCAATATTTCAATTGAATTTGACAGTGGGAGACCTTATTAGGTAGGGTACATACTTAAAATCTCTAATTATTTCACAAATGAAGGGAGGGAAATATATTTTCTTATTTCTCTTCTGGGTCCAAATTTGGTCATTCTAATTAAATAGGGCTTAGCTTTATTTTTGTTTTTAGTTTTTACATTTATGCTATTGGATCATTATGTATATTGTTTTCATAAAACTTTTGTTGTCTGGTTGATTGTCATATTTGACCTTTCGTGACCTCATTTGGGGGTTTCTTGGCAAAGATACTAGAGTGGTTTGGCATTTTCTTTTCTGGCTCATTTTACAGATGAGGAAACTGAGGCAAACAGGGTTCAGCGACTTGTCCAGGGTTCCATACTAGTAAGTGACCGAGGCCAGATTTAAACTTGGAAAGATGTCTTCCTGATTCCGGGTCCAATATTCTGTCCAATACTGTGCCACCCAGCTGCTATAGCTAGATTATAGATAATTATACATTATATTATATTATAGATATGTAAAGAATATGGGCAACATGTTGATTCAGTGGATATATATGTGCGTGTATGCAAAATTCTCTCTTAGGCATTTAAGGCACTTACAACATAGCTTCGTCCCCAAACTTTTCCAATCTTCTCATACCTTATACCTTCTTCCTCCCTCAAACATTTTGACCCAGTATCACTGCCCTTTTTGTTGTTATCCAAACAAGACAATCTATCTCTTGGATTTGATCATTTTCTTGGACTGTACTCAAGGCCTAAAGTGCATCTACCTTTCCTGGCTTGATTTCCTTTAAGTTCTGGCTAAAATCTCATCTTCTCCAGAAAGCCTTTTCTGATTCTTTTTCATTCTAATGCCTTCACTCTGTCAACTTTTTAATTTTTATCCTGTTTTTAACTTGTTTATACATAATTGTTTGGATATTGTCTCCCCAGTCAGATTATGAGTTGCTGGAGGACTACATTTTTTTGGGGGGGGGTAACCTCAGTATTTAACACAGTGCGTGGCACAAGCTTATTGACTGGCTAACTGAAGATTATGTTCTACAAAAACAAGATGAGAAAACATTAACTTTTTATTTTATTTTATTTTATACAATATTGTACTAAAGATCTAAGCTTTCAGGAGAAAAACTTACTATTTGACAAAATCTGCTGGGAAAATTGGAAAATAATATGGTAAAAGCTGGGCAAAGACCAACATCTTATATCATATATCAAGATAAAGTTATAAGGGATACATGGTTTAGAAAGAAAGGGTGATGCCATAAACAAATTAGGGGAGACAAGTCAGACTTTTGGATAAGGGAAGAATTTAAGATGAAACAAGACATAGAGAACATGAAGAGATGTAAAATGGATAATGTTGATTACATCAAGTTAAAAAGTTTTTGAACAAACAAAACCAATGCAACCAAGATTAGAAGGAAAAAAATGGAAAAAAATTCTATGGCAAATACCTTTAACAAAGGTCTTCTTTCTCAAATATATAGAGAACTGAGTTAAATTTGCAAGAATATAAGTCATTCCCCAAGTGATAAATGATCAAAGGATATGAACAAGAAGTTCTCAGATAAAGAAGTTAAAACTCTATAGCCATATGAAAAAATGCTCTGAATCGCCACTGATTAGAGAAATGCAAATTAAAATAACTCTTTACAGTTTCAGGGTTGTACAAAAATAGGTTCCGGTGGATGTTACTCAGGATAGTTGATGACTCTTGGGCTAGTCTGTTACATTTTTCCAGTATATAATGATTTTATCCAGTATCTAATATTTTATGTAATATCTAATTTCAATGATTGCTGCTATATAATATAGTCTGAGGCCTGGATGTATTATCTCCCCTTAATTCTTACATTTTTTCCCCATGATTTCCCTTATTTTCCTTTTTCTTTCTCCAAATGAATTTTGTAATTATTTTGTCCAGTTCAGAAAATTATTCCTTTGGAGAAAGCAATTAATGGTGGGGAAAATCTTCGCAGTAAATTTTTCTGATAAAAAAGGAATTGTTTCAAAAATTTAAGAAATAGAGTCATTCTCTAACTAGGTTGTCAAAAGAGAGGAACAAGCAGTTTTCAAAGGAACATTTCTTTTTGTAGTGGTAAAGAGCTGGAAACTAAGGGATTTCCTGAAACCATTATGGTATATGATAATAATAGCTCATATTTATATCATAGGCACTGAGCTAAACACTTTACAAATATTATCTCTTTGACCTTTACAACAACCCTTCAAATAGGTGCTGAAATAAGTGAGTTATTTCACCTATAAAGATGGTAAATTTATAAAATGATGTTCTCTGTCTGTGTCAGGCTGGTAGACTTCAGACCTGATTCTGCGATAAAACGCAATCTGACTGTTTTTCTTGATAAACAAAAGGATTTATTTGAAAGGGTTTCAAACAGGGGAAGGAAGGAGGGCCAAAAGGAATTTCCCTATCTCTAAGTTTCTAATTCTCTTCCCTCAAAACCTAATAGACTCTCATGAGTCTTTTCTTCTGGTCTTGCTGTTATCTTAAACCCTACTCTCTGTCTGCTATCCAAAATTCCCTAATCTAGCTTTCCTGACTATGGCCTCTCCAAAATAGTCTTGGTAGGAAATATAGTTCAGGTAGCTTTGATAAGGTGGTGACAGAGTGGTAAAGTCATCCTCAAGGGCTCTAGCTGAGAGACTGCAGGTTTCCTTGATGGCAGATAGGTATAGTCTTCTCAGGTTGGCTTCTCAGTAATTCAAATATAATTCAAAACCTGGAACTCAGGAACACAGGAGGCAAGAACAGATGGAAATCCTGTTGATATATCTCTGTTTGGAGACTGGATAGCTGATCAGAGGGACCTCAACTGCAGGATCAAATGGCTTCCCACAGAAAATCAGTTATTGTCCCTGACAGGAAGCGATCTCTTCAAACTCTTCAGAGACAGGGACCAAAGAGAGCCTCTGCAGCGCTCTGGTACTCTTTATATCTCTTCCTGATCCTCCTTGGAACTTTTCCCTTGTGTTCCTTTCGTGAGCTAACCTGATTACAAAAGCAAGCCTCTATCTTTTGAAAAACTTCTTTCTTATATTCTATATTTTAATAGTGCTATTTGTTTCCTCTATTTTACACTTCAGGAAACTGAGGTTAAGTGATTTGCCCAAGGTGACAAAGCTAGTAAATCTCTGAGGTCAGTTATGAACTCAGATCTTCCTCATCCACCAGCCCACCTAGCTGCTGTGAATATAACAGAATACCAGTGTGCAGAAATTGTAAAAGGGATAGTTTCAGAGAAATTTTGGAAGACTTTCATGAGCTGACAAAGAATGAAGGGAACATTCTATTATATTAATCTTTTATCAATAAAGTTGTCTTTATTGCATTTTGTGTCCTGTGAGTACCCCAAAAATTATATCCCTGAACTTGAATCAATAGTCTAGTCCAGTGATGGGCAAACTATGGCCTGCGGGCCAGACTGGCCGGGAAATGTTCTATCTACCTGGTGACATTATTCCTAATCTGATGAATACAATGAGTAGGATACAATACAATAAAACTTTGAAAGAGTTGCCTTAGAAACAGACTTACAGATGAGCATTTCTTTTTCTTTGGCCTCTTCTTTAAAAAGTTTGCCCATCACTGGTCTAGTCTATGATAGACTTGTCCCAGCATAGGGGCTGAGGAAGGAAAAGGACCCTGCTCTTTTTGGGGATAGAAAACCACATTGTGCAGTATCACTGGGATTTGAGGAGGTCATGGGTCCTAGTTGTTTGCTTCCATTCATCCTTTCGCAGCTTGGCCCGTTGGATTTTTCCACTGACTGTCTTGGGCAGTGCTGAAACAAACTCCACCTGTTTGGGAAAGATGACACGGGTTTTTCTTTTTCCTTCCTTCCTTCCCTCTTCCTTCCTTCCTTCCTTCCTTCCTTCCTTCCTTCCTTCCTTCCTTCCTTCCTTCCTTCCTTCCNCTCAGTATTTAACACAGTGCGTGGCACAAGCTTATTGACTGGCTAACTGAAGATTATGTTCTACAAAAACAAGATGAGAAAACATTAACTTTTTATTTTATTTTATTTTATACAATATTGTACTAAAGATCTAAGCTTTCAGGAGAAAAACTTACTATTTGACAAAATCTGCTGGGAAAATTGGAAAATAATATGGTAAAAGCTGGGCAAAGACCAACATCTTATATCATATATCAAGATAAAGTTATAAGGGATACATGGTTTAGAAAGAAAGGGTGATGCCATAAACAAATTAGGGGAGACAAGTCAGACTTTTGGATAAGGGAAGAATTTAAGATGAAACAAGACATAGAGAACATGAAGAGATGTAAAATGGATAATGTTGATTACATCAAGTTAAAAAGTTTTTGAACAAACAAAACCAATGCAACCAAGATTAGAAGGAAAAAAATGGAAAAAAAATTCTATGGCAAATACCTTTAACAAAGGTCTTCTTTCTCAAATATATAGAGAACTGAGTTAAATTTGCAAGAATATAAGTCATTCCCCAAGTGATAAATGATCAAAGGATATGAACAAGAAGTTCTCAGATAAAGAAGTTAAAACTCTATAGCCATATGAAAAAATGCTCTGAATCGCCACTGATTAGAGAAATGCAAATTAAAATAACTCTTTACAGTTTCAGGGTTGTACAAAAATAGGTTCCGGTGGATGTTACTCAGGATAGTTGATGACTCTTGGTCTAGTCTGTTACATTTTTCCAGTATATAATGATTTTATCCAGTATCTAATATTTTATGTAATATCTAATTTCAATGATTGCTGCTATATAATATAGTCTGAGGCCTGGATGTATTATCTCCCCTTAATTCTTACATTTTTTCCCCATGATTTCCCTTATTTTCCTTTTTCTTTCTCCAAATGAATTTTGTAATTATTTTGTCCAGTTCAGAAAATTATTCCTTTGGAGAAAGCAATTAATGGTGGGGAAAATCTTCGCAGTAAATTTTTCTGATAAAAAAGGAATTGTTTCAAAAATTTAAGAAATAGAGTCATTCTCTAACTAGGTTGTCAAAAGAGAGGAACAAGCAGTTTTCAAAGGAACATTTCTTTTTGTAGTGGTAAAGAGCTGGAAACTAAGGGATTTCCTGAAACCATTATGGTATATGATAATAATAGCTCATATTTATATCATAGGCACTGAGCTAAACACTTTACAAATATTATCTCTTTGACCTTTACAACAACCCTTCAAATAGGTGCTGAAATAAGTGAGTTATTTCACCTATAAAGATGGTAAATTTATAAAATGATGTTCTCTGTCTGTGTCAGGCTGGTAGACTTCAGACCTGATTCTGCGATAAAACGCAATCTGACTGTTTTTCTTGATAAACAAAAGGATTTATTTGAAAGGGTTTCAAACAGGGGAAGGAAGGAGGGCCAAAAGGAATTTCCCTATCTCTAAGTTTCTAATTCTCTTCCCTCAAAACCTAATAGACTCTCATGAGTCTTTTCTTCTGGTCTTGCTGTTATCTTAAACCCTACTCTCTGTCTGCTATCCAAAATTCCCTAATCTAGCTTTCCTGACTATGGCCTCTCCAAAATAGTCTTGGTAGGAAATATAGTTCAGGTAGCTTTGATAAGGTGGTGACAGAGTGGTAAAGTCATCCTCAAGGGCTCTAGCTGAGAGACTGCAGGTTTCCTTGATGGCAGATAGGTATAGTCTTCTCAGGTTGGCTTCTCAGTAATTCAAATATAATTCAAAACCTGGAACTCAGGAACACAGGAGGCAAGAACAGATGGAAATCCTGTTGATATATCTCTGTTTGGAGACTGGATAGCTGATCAGAGGGACCTCAACTGCAGGATCAAATGGCTTCCCACAGAAAATCAGTTATTGTCCCTGACAGGAAGCGATCTCTTCAAACTCTTCAGAGACAGGGACCAAAGAGAGCCTCTGCAGCGCTCTGGTACTCTTTATATCTCTTCCTGATCCTCCTTGGAACTTTTCCCTTGTGTTCCTTTCGTGAGCTAACCTGATTACAAAAGCAAGCCTCTATCTTTTGAAAAACTTCTTTCTTATATTCTATATTTTAATAGTGCTATTTGTTTCCTCTATTTTACACTTCAGGAAACTGAGGTTAAGTGATTTGCCCAAGGTGACAAAGCTAGTAAATCTCTGAGGTCAGTTATGAACTCAGATCTTCCTCATCCACCAGCCCACCTAGCTGCTGTGAATATAACAGAATACCAGTGTGCAGAAATTGTAAAAGGGATAGTTTCAGAGAAATTTTGGAAGACTTTCATGAGCTGACAAAGAATGAAGGGAACATTCTATTATATTAATCTTTTATCAATAAAGTTGTCTTTATTGCATTTTGTGTCCTGTGAGTACCCCAAAAATTATATCCCTGAACTTGAATCAATAGTCTAGTCCAGTGATGGGCAAACTATGGCCTGCGGGCCAGACTGGCCGGGAAATGTTCTATCTACCTGGTGACATTATTCCTAATCTGATGAATACAATGAGTAGGATACAATACAATGAAACTTTGAAAGAGTTGCCTTAGAAACAGACTTACAGATGAGCATTTCTTTTTCTTTGGCCTCTTCTTTAAAAAGTTTGCCCATCACTGGTCTAGTCTATGATAGACTTGTCCCAGCATAGGGGCTGAGGAAGGAAAAGGACCCTGCTCTTTTTGGGGATAGAAAACCACATTGTGCAGTATCACTGGGATTTGAGGAGGTCATGGGTCCTAGTTGTTTGCTTCCATTCATCCTTTCGCAGCTTGGCCCGTTGGATTTTTCCACTGACTGTCTTGGGCAGTGCTGAAACAAACTCCACCTGTTTGGGAAAGATGACACGGGTTTTTCTTTTTCCTTCCTTCCTTCCCTCTTCCTTCCTTCCTTCCTTCCTTCCTTCCTTCCTTCCTTCCTTCCTTCCTTCCTTCCTTCCTTCCTTCCTTCCTTCCTTCCTTCCTTCTTTCCTTTCTTTCACCCTTACCTTCTGTCTTAGAATTGAAAGCAAGTATTAGTTCCAAGGCAGAAGAGCAGTAAGGGCTAGGCAGTTGAAGATTTGTCCAGGATCATCCATGTTTTTCTATATGTATGTCTTTCTCACATGACTAGCTTGGTGGGAAGAGCTGTTGTGCATAAGTCTAGAGCTGTTTCTGAAATTTTAAGTGCTTTCATGCACTAGACATTTATAGAACTCAGTCTAAATAACTCCCTTAGACAGAGCACTCCTCACAATGTCATATATTGCCAGCAGATTATGAAAATAATTTTTGATAAAGTAGATGAAAAGAGAGCCTAGGATTCGATAGAAAAGCTCAAGATTCCTGGGGTTTAAGATATCCACAAAAAGATTGGTACATATAATAAAGTAAATTCTTGTCAGACAGGACTTTGTTATTCCATCAAATAATACATTAAGCAATATAGGGAATCAGGTCATATCTCCCATATGTGTGGTGAAGTATATTTAGTCTGTCTAAACAGAAGAAGAGTGATTGGTTAGAATTCAAGGGCAGTCATGAGCTATTGTCCTTACTGTCTAACAGATCCAGGACAGTGTAATCAGTCACTTATTAGTGTCTCTTTCTGAATGGTTCAGGAGACTTTGTGGGTCAAAGATACTGACTTCTAGAAAGGTGAGGACAGTGATGTTATATCAGAGGTTTGAGCTGAAAATGGCTTTCTTCTATAAACTTAGAGAAGTCTCACCTTTCTGGGGTACTTGTAGGGGGCAGTTGTAGCCTTCACATGCTTCTGTAGTTCTCTAATGAGCTCTTCCTGGTCATGGGATTCGAACTTAGGATACAGTACTACAAATGCCTTTACCACCTACAGGAAGACCACAAAATAAAAATAGTTTATTGTTGTTCAACACAAAATTAAAACATACCATTCGAAGTATTCATCATCTCGATTACTATCAATACCCCTCCACTGGCATAATCACTACTGTCAGTGCTATTATCACAATGACTTGCCATTATCGTGACCACCATCATTGTGATGAGCACTACTATCACCATCATCACCATCCATAACAAGGCTATCATCATCATGATCATCATACATACCATCACCACCATGGTTGTAATTATCATGAATTCCATATAAACCACTAGCCTTACCACCATAACTCCCAGCAACCTGACCATCATAAGTGCCACCATACCACTATTATCATCACCATCATCCTCAATCACCACCATAACTGTCTTCATCATAATTCTCTGTCAGCAGCAGCAATAGCACTACTACCACCACTACTGCCTTCATCATCATTACCATCATGACTGTTATCATTAGCACCTCCATCAATACTATCACTACCACCAGTGAAAGTGAAGGTAGAGTATCAGGAGTTGGTAGACAGGGTTCAAATGATTTTTTAGGAATAAATATCCCCAAAGTCAGCTCATAGGTCAGACATTATTCTGTAATATAGGGGAAATAGTTGGGAGAAAATTGAATGAAGGAGACTAATGTATACTGATTGTATATTTCATTGGGAGATTCCTTCATCAATGGAATTACAAGTCTGGTCTAAAAAAATGCTCTAGGTAGAACTTCCCTTGGAATGAGCAAATGAAATATATTAGTCAGGAGGGTCTTTTCCCCTTTCTCTTTTTTCATCCCTTTTCCCCTGCTTGTTTCATCCCTCTCCCTCTTTCACTGACATATTTACTTGCTTAGCTGGAATTCTTCCATGTCTTTTGTTATAGATTTTCCTTTTAATTGCAGAAACTCATAATTGAAATATTCCTCAAAGGCCCTCTTGGTCAGCCCCTAACTGTATAAGACCCTTTCTACAGTATATTTGTCTGGTCTTGGAGGCTTCAAGTAAGAAGGAATATCCTATTCCTGAGATAGTTTATACCACATTTTCAGAGAACTTTAAGAAGATTGTTCTGAAATTGCAGTTAAATTTGCTCCTTAGAACTTCTGTTTACTCCTCCCCAGGCCAAAGAGTAGCAAGTTTAGTTCTTTTTATAAAGGATTACCCTTCAAATATATGAAGACCATTTTATGAGGGGGGGCACTATAGTGAGAAATAATACTGAATATACTATCAGACATGTTTGATGTGTGGATTAGTTTTGGTATTCTGTGTTTTTCCTCTTTATTTTTAATCTCTGTTATTATATGTATTTCCCTGGGAGGGGAAAGATGAGGGATGTATTTAGTTTGTTCAATTTCCTTCTCTGAGATTGGGCTATTTAAATTCACTATTTTTTATCATGTGAATCTGGGCATTTTACGTTTTGTAAATATTCATCTATTTCATTTAAGTTGTTAGTTTTATTGGTATCTGAACAAAGCCATTTTCTGGTAATTTACTTTATTTCTTCTTCATTATTTGTAAGTTCTTTTTCATTTTTGATACTAGTAATTTGGCTTTTTTCTTTTAAAAACAAAATTAGCTAATGGTTTATTTAACTCTAAACACCAGCTTCTAATCTTATTTATTACCTTTTTTTTCAATTGTATGAATCTCTTCTTTGATATATTAGGAAATACAGCTGGGTCCCAATCAGTGCAAACAATAAATTCCCCTGAAGTGGTTACATTTTTTGAATTCATATTTATCCTTTGGGTTGGAGCCAATTATCATCTTTTACAAAACTCCAACTTTGAATGAATAATATAAGTCCAAATAAATGTGACTACTATTGAATGGATTCGTTATTCACACTTATGAGACCAAACTAAATTTTATGTTAAGAACAAAAGATGCCAATAAAAATAAGATTAAAAGAAAATACTTGAAGACTGCTCTTATGTCCTGCTTGCCTTTCCTAATTAGTATTCTTCTTTCTGGTCTCTCTGCCTTCATTCTGACTCTATCTATCTTTCCTATGCCGGATCCTTTACTAGGATCTTTGAACACTCATTATGACTTTCATTATTGTAAAACATTGCTTGTACATGGACATTTTCTGAAATCTGACCCCTTAATTCCTTGCATATATATTAAGTTGTTCTGGGTTCAAGCTGCCCCTTTTGTGAGTCTGCCTCCTCACATTGGCCTTGACCCATGGGTAGGAAAAGTGTCTTTTATTTTTTTGCCCCCTCCCTCTCTGGCTTCCATACAGTATTAATCACACAATGGGTGCTTAACATGCAGTGCTCTGCCCATTGTAGCCTCAGACAAACAAAGTTATTGCTGTCGTCCACCCTTCATGCCCAGTTGCCACCTGCCTCTCACCTCTCCTTGGTCAGCATCTGGGCTGCTGATCACTGCTGACTCTGCCACAGCTGGGTGCTCATTCAAGGCATTTTCTACCTCTGAGGGACCTATTCGATACCTGAAAGAGGAAATGGGTTTTCGGTCTTCTTTCATTAAAAAGAAAAGGAGCCATATCTTCCATAGTTTCAGGTCATCTTTTTTTGCCCATTTCCAAAGTGTTCTTTGCCTTAGAACAACCTTTTCACTGCTGAGGGTTTCCAAAAGATGAGTGAGAAAATGGTTTATATTGCTGTGCTCTAGAGAAACATCATCAGTGAGACCCTACCTGTTGGGGGGCTACTGGTTGCTATATCTTATTTGACAGACCTATATGGAAAAAGGAAATATTGAGAAGTCATGTAGTCCAGTCAATTGCTTGTGGGCTTTCACTCTTTTTGAAGATCATCAGCAAAAAGACTTTCTAAAATTCCTTTTGGCTATTCATTCTAGTACTCTTCCAAGAATCCTCCCCACCAAGAAGCTCTTTTTGGGCGTGTGTGTGTGTGTGTGTGTGTGTGTGTGTGTGTGTGTGTGTGTGTGTGTGATATTTAACTCTATCAAACTGTAGGTTGAGCTTATTTCTGTCCTTTGTGGGGACAGTGAAAGTTCTTCTTCCTTATACAAAGACTCTTCAAAGAACCATTTTGAGTTTAGGTCACTATTCAGGGCCACATTCATTCAATAATCCATAATTTACTAATCCTTCTTTGGGGTTTAGGACAATTGTACAGTCTTAGAAAACTTTGGATCTTCTAATCCAGCTGTCTCATGTTACAGGCATAGAAACCAAAGCAAAAGGGAATTGATTGGGCTCAAGGCTACAGGAAGTTAATGACAATATCAGACTAGAACCTAGATCTCTAGTCTCCAAGATCAATACTTTTTGCAACATACCCAGTTTTTCCTAATTCTTCACCCTTTCTCCAGGCTAAATCAACCCTTTAGAGAATTTCCATCTACAAACAAGTTGAATGCAATGACTTTCATGGTCCATCCCTTATGCTGATGACCTTTGCTCCTTTCTTTGGGATGAAGGGCATAAATCTGTGATTTTGTCAGTGTAGAGAGCTCCCCTGTGAAGAAACTTGTACTACTGCAGCTCAGCAACCGTTCTGCAGTTCATAATTATAAAGTGTGACATGGGACATAGAGAGGTTAAGTGACTGTCCAAGGTAATACAGTTAGTGTGTGTCAGATGTTTTAAACCTAGATCTTCTGAACTCCAAGGTCAGCTCTTCTCTCCCACATTCCCTTCTTATTGCAAATGAAAATTATTATTAAAAAAACCTTCTTACTTTCTGTCTTAATATTAAATCTAAGACAGAAGAGTGGCAAAGGCTGGGCAATCAGGGTTAAGTGATTTGCCCAGGGTCACATAGCTAGGAAGTGTCAGACACCAGATTTGAACCCAGGATCTTCTGTCTCTAAGACCCTGGCACTCCATCCCCTGTGCTACCTGGTCTCTCCCAAAATGTTATATATGTATATATACATTTATATATATTCCTACAAATATTTAAAGTGAGCTGTGTGGCCATATCAGAGAGTCAGTGTCAAAAAAGATGAACATGAATAAAATCTTTCAACCTCTTTTCATATTGTTTTTTAAATAAGTGATTTGACTGCATAGGCAGACTAAAATCCACCGGATTACATAGCATTCTAGGTTAACTGCTTTAGACTATACAATAGTATGTTTAAAGAGCCACCTGAACTCCTGGCACAAGAGGTTCAGAACCTAATGGTTAGAAAACAAAAACAAGCCTGAGATCTTTAATGGGCCCTTTTTGCCTTCAGATTTCATTGCCCCGACCAAACTCATGTTCCCTGAAGTACCACCTGTTCACTCACATTCTGAAACCCCAAATCTCCTTTCCCCCATTTGCCAAAACCAAACCTCACCCCCTTGAATTGATGATGTCATCAGCTCTCCCGATGTACTGGAAATTCCCATCTTTGTCCATGATTCCAAGGTCCCCCGTGCGCCAGAAATCCCCTAGGACATTGGCAGCTGTTTTCTCAGCATTGTCCTGGTGATTATAGGATGGTAAATAACTGTGAAAAGGTTAGTGTGCCAGGAGAAGCTATACCCAAGCTTGACTAGCATAGCCTGAATGAATGAAACTTTCCCTTCCCTCAAGTCAATGGCTTGAAATGGAGTAAACTCTCAAGGATTCAGATTATTCTATAACATAGACTTGGCTCCTATAGGTCATTAAATCAATCAAACAATAAACATTTGCTAAGTACCTACTATGTGAAAGGTATTGACTCTGTTAGATAATACAAAGACAACCCCCCTTCCCCCCCTCCCCAGCAATTAGTACCTGCCCTCTACCAATTAATTAATCAATAAGCTAGGGAAATAAAAGCAGAAAGGAAGTAATGCTCACCCTAAACCAATTAAGCAATTAGCAAGTATTAATTAAGCATTTATTATGGTCCAGGAATTTTGCTAAGTGTTGGGAATACAAAGACAAAATAGAATATTCCCTACCCTTGATGAACTTACACACTCAGGAGATAGGTTTGTAGTGTTGATTTTTATCTCAAAAGCTCATGTTCTCCTGAGTAAGTATTCCTTCATTATTTCCACCCATTCTCTAATTTCCAGCATCCCCCTTGATCTGATACTATTAGTACTTGCTTGGCATGATCTCATTTATCTAAAGTGTCAGTGGGTTATAATTAGAAGCATGCTGAAGTCAGCTCTGACTTGAGGGAGGCAGTTGTTAAACTTTCATTATGAGCGTTGACGGCTTGGAAATTGGCAAATGCCACAAGTTGGTTTTTGAGATGAGAAGACTTTGAGGATTACTGAATTTTGATCCAGTAGACAGAGTTCTCATAGGTGGAGTGGATGGCAAAAGTAAGTGCCAGTCCTTGAGAATTCCTATCTTGGATTAGTTCAGTATTCCTCATTTTTTTTCCTGAAATTTCGAAGTCAAAGGGCTAGATTTAGGCCACCTAAACACTGAATCCGGGGCCCAAGGGAGCTAGTCTGTTGTCCATCTTTCCTTTCTAGGTCTATTGGGCTCAGGAGGGCATGACACCATCATACATCTCCCTATTTTTTTGCATAAACCCCAAAGGGACAAGGTGAGTAAAGATGCCTTACCACATAACCAGAGAAGAGGCCAACGGGTTTGATGGGTTTGATTTTGATAGCAATTTCTCCTTTTGTGCCAGGAGGCAGAACATTACCATTCTCATCAATAATCTGGAAATTGAGGTTCATAGAAAAAATGTGAGTGTCATACAAAGGAACTACTCACCCCATGCTCCCTTTGTATGCTAGTAAGAGATAAGGTTTTGGAAAGTGACCTTAAAATGTTTTTCTATCTACATTGTAAGATTAGATCAAACCTTCCACACCATTTTCCCATTGGAAAAAAACCAAACAACAAAAATTTGAGTGATCTGTAGAGCAAAATTTATCAGATTATCCATAGAAAACTGACCATAAGTAGGGCGCTGAAACAGTTAATCTCTTAATGTTCTATTTTGATTATGGAGTCCATGAAAAGAAGAGCCCCAGTGTCCAAACTGGACCCAAGGACAAAAGAAGCAACAGACCTGGAGGGTATAATTTGGCGCTGCCTTTCCCATGAAGCCAGACTTGCTTTCCTTTGAGCTGTACCTGCAAGCAACGCCCTGTGAAAATCATAGTGAAATGAGATAATGAAATTAAGGAGCAACACAAGGGATTGTTGACAAAATAGCCCAGCAAAAGACTCTTCTGGTCCATGTACACCTGTGCAGTTGGTGAAGTCTGTCTCTCTTACTTCTTTACCCTTTGCCCTTGATATCTTAAACTGTTCCACATCCTTCTTCATTCAGCTCATCTATATTATCCCCTTCATTTAAAGTCTGGCTTTCAGAGAGAACTCACAGCTAGAAATCAACATGAAAAAAATTAGACCTGCTTAAGAGTTTATCACTTGGGGCATTAGGGTAGCTTAGTGGATAGAAAGCCAGACTAGAGACAGGTGGTCCTAGGTTCAATTCTGGACTCAGACACTTTCTAGCTATGTGGCCCAGAACAAATCACTTAACCCCAGTTGTCTAGCCCTTAGTGCTCTTCTGCCTTGAAACCAATAGTATCAAGTCTAAGACAGAAGGTAAGGGTTAAAAAAAAAAGCTCACAACTAATTCAGCTCGATTCAATAAACACTCAGGGAGCCACACAGTGAGGTAGAAGGAATATTATCTTAAAGTCAAAAGACTTGGGTCTTGACCTGACTCTGTCACTTATTAATTGTGTGACCTAGTCACAAATCATGTTCTTTCTCTGAATGTCAGGCCTCTCATCTGTAAAATGGAAATGTTAGGACAGTGGGATATTAGGGTATCAAAGGATAGTAGAGCTAGGTGACAGAAGATAGAGCCCTGGATCTGTAGTCAGGAAAACTGGAATTCAAATCTAGACATTTACTAGCTATGTGACCCTAAGTCAACTAACCTCTGGTTGCATCAGTCTACTCATTTTTAAATGGGGATCATAATAGATCATGCCTGGCAGTCTGTTCCTTCCTTCCTTCCTTCCTTCCTTCCTTCCTTCCTTCCTTCCTTCCTTCCTTCCTTCCTTCCTTCCTTCCTTC
>NC_058130.1:222606871-222624836 GCF_016433145.1 Gracilinanus agilis
CTTCCTTCCCATTCTTTAATTCTTTGCCACCACAAAAAGAGCTGCTATAAATAATTTTTGTACGTGTAGGTCCTTTTCCTTTTATTTTCTTGGATTTTTGAGGGATACAGACCTAGCAGTACTATTGATAGATCAAAGGGAATACATAGCTTGATTGGCCTTGGGGCTTAGTTCTAAATAGCTGTCTAGAATGGGTTCACAACTCCACCAACAATGCATTAGTGTTCCAGTTTTCCCCCTTCAACATTTGCCATTCTCCTTTTCTGTCACATCAGCAAATCTGATAGATGTAAAGGGGTGCATTTAATTTTTCTTCCTTTTTTCCTAAATGGAAATGTTTTATATGATTTCATATGTATAATTGATATAATTTTGCTTGTGTTCTCAATGGGGAGGGGAGGGGTTAGAGGCAGGCAGAGAATTTGTAACTCCAAATTTAAAAAAAATGAATGTTGAAAATAAATTACTGAATGAATGAATTTAAAAGAAATTGTACAAAAAACAAATACTTGTTCACTATACAACAACGGGGAATTTTTTTTCCCAGAAAACCAGACTGTAAATACTTTATTGCACAAAGCCTAAAATCCTTTTTTTTTAAAGCTGAAAAATTTACAACTGGGAGTACTACCAAGGAATCTTGAATTCCAAGCTAAGGGATGTGGTCTTAATTTAGAAGGCAATGAGAGCTATTAGTAGTTTTTAAGCAGAAAGTACTCAGATGCATGCATTAGAAAAATTAATATATCAACTATGTGACTAGAGAGGGAAAGCTGGAAACATAGAGATTGATTAGGATGAACAGTAAGGAGGGGTAGTGGATAAAAGACTGGAGCTAGATTCTGAGTTCTGTCTTCAGACATTTAGTAGCTATGTGTCCCTGGTTAAGTCATTTAACATCTCTTTGTCTCAATTTCCTTATCATTATAACACCTACTTCCAGGGTTGTCATGGGAATAAAATGACATACTATTTGTAAAGACTTTGCACACTTTAAAAATGTTTCTATTTTAGTTAACATTATACTTAAAAATTTCAGGCAAAAGGTAATGAATATTTGAACCAAATCAATTAAATTAAGAGAAGAAAGGAAGGGATGGATGAGGAAACTAAATAATTTGATGTAACTTGGTGACAAACGCTTAAGGTGACTTTTCTCAGGGATATCTGTATTTTAACAGGAACTTTTGTAAGACCAAAAAGTCTTCAAGATCCCTGCAAATGGACTGACAACAGTTAAACTTCAGGTTCTAAGGAGGACTTTTGGGTAGCTTCTCTATTCCCACCCACATATTGGCAAGTCATTTGCCCTGCCATCTGTAATACTAGACATACTCAAAGGTTAGGCACCATTGCCTATCATCATGTCGGGGTATGTGGGATTGTGGGGATGGTGTGCTTGCTAATGCTAAATGAACTTTGCCACGTGATCAAGAACTCTACTTGTGTTTCTCACAGCCCTTTCAGCCCTTTCCAGTCTATAGACCAACCTGTAGCTCCTCATCAGATGTCTTTAGCCATCTAGCCAAATGGAAGTTTACTTGCCAGTGTAGTCCATGGATAGAAAGAAAGGGAAATTATTACACAGAAGATAACAAAATCAAGGAGGTAATTGATCTGTGGGAGTAAGAAGGTATCACCTCCTGCCAATCCACTTAATAAGAACCTCAGTTTCTTCCTTCTGAGACTGACCATTGACAATAGACTTAAGTAGAATGAACCCAGGTTAGTTCTTTTATTGATCCTTCTAATACTTGTTCTTGACTCTAAAACTATTCTTGTTGGAAGGAATAGCAAAGGAGCCAGGTGAAACTTTACTGTATTAGATTATTTCAGATCTGGAAAACCCAGCTATCTGGGTGACTTTTTTCTACATATCTGTTTGTGTTCTTTTCTGTGTGTTCCTCCCCAGAGAAGGTATTGTGCTTTGGACTATACTTAAAGTTGCTGGAAGCCTTAGGCATACCCCAAAGATCTGCACATTGATGACATTATGACACAAAATCATTGACAACTATTTTTTTTAAACCCTTAACTTCTGTGTATTGGCTCCTAGGTGGAAGAGTGGTAAGGGTGGGCAATGGGGGTCAAGTGACTTGCCCAGGGTCACACAGCTGAGAAGTGTCTGAGGCCAGATATGAACCTAGGACCTCCCGTCTCTAGGCCTGACTCTCAATCCACTGAGCTACCCAGCTGCCCCCTAATTGACAACCATTTTTCCTTTTTCTTTTTCTTCTCTATTGTCAATCTCAGGATCTCAGATAAATCTCAGCAAAAGGTGTCAGGCAGAGGAGGAAGAGGTGAGGCAAAGATATTATTTGAATGATTTAGGGCAAAAAAGAAAAAGAAAAAAGAAACCGTGAGAAACATCTCCATTTCAACCCCACTTTGACTGGCACCTGACTTTTAAGCTAATTGCCTGCTTTGGTTTAAATATTTCCTCAGGGCAGACATAGCTAATGATTTAGGATGTCAGAAAATACAAGTGTATGCATGTTCTAGGAATCCTGAAAACAAGTTTTCAAAACTAGTCTTGGGCATGCTGCCTTTAGGTAAAGTTGAAAGTACATACAGTTTCTGTTTGTCCATAGATTTCCTTAATATCTAGCCCAGTCTGCATCCTCCACTTTTGCAAAGTTTCAGGGAGGAGGGTCTCTCCGGAGCTGAAGCAGGAATGAAGGTCTTGGAATTTGAACCTGAACAAAAAAAGAAAACAAATAACTGTCCTAAGCCCTATGGAAAATTCTTTTGGGGAACAAAATTGTCCTGAGCCCCTAAAACCCCATTGAGAACAAGTTATTGTCCCAGGCGCTATGGTAGGAATGGACAGAGGTTAGGACTGCAAGGTTCCCCAGGCAATACAGGGAGCTAGTGGTAGTGGGGACCTGAGATATTATAATATTGAGAAATTTGGTCTTTTGAGAGATCTGGAGTTTTCACTGAATTGGGACCTAGGACTGTTTTGGGCTCAGATATATAGCATTGAAAGTGATGGTCCTCTTCTCTGCCTTCTCTGATACTTATATGCTCAGCATTCTATTGGATTATAAAAAGAACTTTGGACTAGGAGTCAGAGGACCTGAGCTCTATTTCTAGTGCTAATATAACCCTGGGAAAATCACTTAACCTCTGTAACCTTCCATTCTCTTATCTCTCATAAGGAATAAGAAAGCTGGAGGGATGCATAAGGGCTGTACCAGGAGCCTGGAGGCTCAGAACATTCTCATAGGTAGCACAAACGTTATATATGTATGCCATAGGCAACCATGGGGAAGCTTGGAATGAGGGGGCAGAATTTGCTTTGGAAGACATAAAATGGATAGTTTGTATTTGGGGCAACTCCATATTCCTCCTATGCCCTCTCTTTCTCTCTGTCCCTGAACCCAAGGTTTCTTGTGCCTTCATCCTTCCAGTATCTCCTTTCCCCACAGTAGCCCAAGGTGTTAAAACTGAGATAGTGCCAGGGTCTGGGTTAAAATTCCACCTTTGATGTTTACTACCTATATGACCTTGGAAGAGTCATATAGCCTCGTTGAGTCTCAGTTTCCCCTTGTAAAAGGAGAGGGTTGGACTAGCTGATCATTGAGATCCATTCTACTTTAACCTTCCTGCTTTGGGAAGGCAGGATCCCTCTGTTTCAAACCATACTTGTGCCCTTTGAGCAAAAATTTCTTGTATCATACCTCATTCCCATAGGGATGTGTTCTTTCTTTCAATTCACCTTGAGCTGACAACAGCTCAAGTAGCCACTCTGGCCTGATGGCATTTGCATTTTTAATAATCGCATTTATATAGCACTTTAAAGTTTGTAAAACACTTTACAAATACTATCTTATTTGATCCCTCCAATAATATTGGGAGGTGCTATTAACACCTTCATTTTACAAGTGAGGAAACTGAGGCTGGGACTTGTCTGGGTTTACATATCTAGTACGTATCTGAGGCTGGATTTAAACTCACATCTTTCTGCCTTCAAGTCCAGTTCTCTATCCATTGTGCCATCTTCCTGGGTTATAGGAAAAGGAGCTGACCAGTGGCAGGAGTTTAGGTTTTTTGGTAGGTGAAGGAAATCCTCAGCAGCAGGGAGAGTAACTGGGGACCCTTCACATCCCACCAGCTAGTCAGGGAGAATCCAAAGACCTTTCTCAAACCCCAGCTCTGCCACTTGGTACCAAAGTGATTTTAGGTCACAATATCTCTTGGCCTCATTTTACTCATCTATAAAATGAGGATGTTGGACTAGATGATATTTCTGGAGTCCTTCCTAACTCTAAATCTATGATCCACTGAAAATAAGAGTAATGATGGTGACCCTGATAAACATTTGTATAGGGCTTTAAGCCTGGTAGCGCATTTTGCAAATATTAGAACAATCATGTAAGCTATTTGCTATTATAATCCCTGTTTTACAGCTGAAGAAACCAAGAGATCTGTGCAAGCTCCTACAGAGAGTAAGAATTCAGGCCTTTCTGATTCTAAGTACAGCACTCTATCTGCCATTGCCTGCTGATAGATGCTAGAATTTATATACACAGACACAAAACCAGTTGTAGAGATTAAAATTAATATACAAAATATTAAATATTATATTTATAAATTTTTATTAATAAGGTTCAAAATCTCCATTTATACACAGTCCTATTCCTCCCACTGGCAGCCATTTTAAACCAGAATAAAGTCCCATATAGGAAATAGGTGCCCCATTTGCTTCATCTGCATCCCTACTACAGTGGTAGGACTCAGCAGCAAACCCTCATTCCAGGAAAGAAACATTTCTCTGAGGAAGGGCAAGGCTGAGGACAGGCTAATGACCTAGGAGGAATCTTGCCAACCTGGAGGCAATGACTGACTTTACCTGGTGAGATCTTGCTTTAGAATCATCCGGTATAACATAGGAGGTGCCAACATGGCATTGATGGGATATTTGCAGAGAGTCTGGTGGATAAGAGCAGAAAGATGGCTCAAATATTGAACTTGGAGTCAATTTTCAAACTAATATTAGATTTTTGAATGGGTGATTTTGATATTGTAGTCTTAGAAATCCGGTCCCTAAATGATATGCATGTTCTAATATGAAGCTCCAAATGGGGAGTAATATTTCTTAGAGGCCATTTAGTTTGATCCCCTTATTTTATAGGAAAGATTCTGAGGCCCAGAGGGATTAAGTGAGTTCCATAATAAGCAGCAGAATCACATGATTCCAAATTCTGTGCTCTTTGCATTAAAGCACACTGTCTCTCTGTCTGGCTTTACTACATATTTTTATTTTATTGCGCAGTCTGCCTCCTCCCTGGCAGGATGAGGGATTAGAACAAAGGGACCAGAGAGAAAGTTCAGCAAGGCGAGTCACACGTTTGTCTTTGGTGGCCTCCTTTTTTTCCCTTTCAGATCCTCTTTCCCTCCTTCTAGGATTCCCCAGTGAGCCTCCCCATCAGGTTCCTGAATAACTTCCAGTGAATTTAACTTAGGAGGTGACTGATAATAGTTGAGGGTGATGCTCATCTCAGGCATATGCCTTTTAGTAGGGTACTCTAGACCAAAGAGCCTTTAAAAAATAAAAGAGTAAGTTTCTAATTGTAGGGTTCTGGGCTCAGGGACTGGAGTAGAAAAAAGGAAATTATTGATCTTACATTTAGAGCTGGAAGGGACTTCAGAAGTCATTTGATCAACTTCCTCATTTCTGTTGTTGTTCAGTCATGTCAGACTCTTTCATGACTCCATGGACCATAGCTCTCCATGGGATTTTCTTGGCAAATATATTAGTTTGCCATTTTCTTCTCCAGTGGATCATTTTGTAAGGCAATTAGAGATTAAGTGGATTGCCCAGCTAGGAAGAGTATGAGGCTGAATTTGAACTCAGATCTTCCTGACTCCAGGCCCAGTACTCTATCCACTGAGTCACCTCACTGCCTCCTAGGCTTGAAGAGGTTAAGTGACTTGTCCAAGGTCACAGAGCTAAGAAGCATCATGAGTCATTTTTATGGAGGGAAAAACTTGAGGACCAGAAAAGCTAAATGACTTGCCCAGAATCTCATAGGTAGTAATGTCACGATTTGGAGCCAAGTCCTATAACATCAAACCAGATGCTTTGCTTACTACTTCTCTCAGGTCAGAAGAATTTTTCTGGAAGCTTCTGTCCCATACAACTGAAGTCACTTCCTCTGTGTCAGGCTGGCTATAACTACATAGTTACTGCGTGAAAGAGTGACTACCTCCTTCCCTGGGAAAAAAATGTTTTCCAGTCATTTCCCACTTATGTCAGAACAAGGGAGGAGGGGTATGTAGGAATGAGAAGGGCCTCAAGCTCACAGTAATGTGCTGAGAATCATAAATATCCAGTTTGGTGTGACTATGTACTCAAAGGGGCAGCTAAGTGGTGCAAGTGGATAGAGTGCCAAGTCTGAAGTCAGGAAGACCTGAGTTCAAATCTGGTCTCCAGACACTTACTAGTTGTAGCACTCTTGGAAAGTTACTTAATGAACCCTGTTTGCCTCAGTTTCCTTATCTGTAAAATAAGCTGGAGAAGCAAATGGCAAACTACTCCAGTATCTTTGCCAAGAAAACCCCAAATAGGATCATGAAGAGTCAGACATGAAGAGTCAAGCAAGACTGAAAAACAAATGAACAACAAAAATGTACTTAAAATCTAGAAGAGACTAGAGAAGTTCATTAGACCAATTTCAAGGAGAAAGCTATAACAGCAGTGGCATCTCTTTCTCTTTTTCACTCTTCCCTCCATCAAGGAAACATTTTAGAAAAGGAAAATAAATTGTACTCCCAGAGGAGAAGGGACTCTTCATTCTTGGCCCCCTGGAAGGTGGAATGTTGCAGGGGCCAGTAGTTAAGTCTGAAAATAAATCTCAGAAAAAAATTGAGAGCCAATATATTAATTACACTTCCTTCCATTTGAGTTGTGTCTACTTTCTGGTAAATGAGCTCCCAAGCATCTATGAACTTAGACACAAAGTGACTAGGTGAGTTGGTACTTTCCTCATTAAAAGATGGCATAATCTATTGGAAATAACACTGATAGACTGCTGAACCTGGAAGATCAGAATTGAGAGCCTGTCTCTGGCCTTAGACAAGTCACAGCCTCTCTGGACCTCAATAGGGCAGACTTGATAGTCTTTACTGTCTCCTTTTAGCTCTAGACCAAAATTCCCTGACAATGAATCCAGACACCTGGGTTCTACAACTATATCACTCTCTTAGAGTGGTTTCACTCACCAAAGGTTGTATATAAATGTCAGCCATCCTATCTGACAGAGTTGATCTTGACTAACAAATGAAAGAATGTATTAGAAAGTGCTTTAAAACAGTAAAAGTGCTATGCAAGCCTGGAAAGGTCACAGCTCAACTTGGCACAGCATTTGTGAAATTCATAAGAAACTTCAAGATGTATTAGAGGTGGGGAAATACTAAAGGATTTTTTAGAAAGAGATTTTGGGCAGATTGTCACATGGCAGAGTCATAGACAGCAAAGAAGAGTATCTGGGGTATGCCAGACCGTTAAGATTAATGCTAAGGAATCATCATGCCTCAATGTGTCCCTTGTGGCTTCAACAGAATCTGAAGCCAGGGGGATCAGAAGTCTAGCTCCCTAGAGCAAATTCTAGATTCCTAGATGAAAATAAGATTAAGGATGTAGATGCATCTTTGCAAGCAGAGAGAGGTGATTTGCCTTTTCCTATCTCCAGGAAGAGACACTAATGAGTGTTTCTGAGTCAGGACTCAGTAATTTTACATATTGGCTTCTTATGAGTATCAGGGTTTTTAATTTTGATTTTAATTTAGATTCATACTTGATAACCCCCATACACTGGGTCCAGTCTTACATTGATGATCATCATTGGGTCATTCCTTGGCAAGTGATGGATAAATGAGCATGCTCCAGCTGTCCAGGGTTCCAGAAATGTCCCAAATAAGTTGAGGATCCAACCTGTATCCAATATACTCCAAAATGTTTCTGAGACTTGCACATCAGAATAAGTCCTATTAAAGCAAAAAAAATAACCCAAAACTTGTGTTTGTATGCTTCTGTATGAGGTGCCAATGTGTGATTGATGTACATATATGTATGTGGGGAAGTGGCTTATGACTTGGGGGGTGGGTGATGAGGTGTGATAGGTCAGCAGAGGCATCAGGCAAGATGTGATTCACTCACTTGGGACTAGAGCAGAAAAGGATCTAGAATCCATGTATATCATCATATCATCTGCAAAGAGTGATAGTTTAGTTTCCTCATTGCTTACTTCAACCTCTTCAATTTCTTTTTCTTTTCTAATTGCTACTACTAGCATTTCTAGTACATGTTAAATAATAGAGGTGATAATGGGCATCCTTGCTTCACTCTGGATCTTATTGGGAAGACTTCTAACTTATCCCCATTGCAGATGATGCTTGCTGATGGTTTTAAATACATACTGTTTATTATTTTTAGGAAAGGCTCATTGACTATTCCTATACTTTCTAGTGTTTTCAATAGGAATGAGTGTTGTATTTTGTCAAAGGCTTTTTCTGCATTTATTGATATAATCGTGTGATTTCTCTTGGTTTGGTTGTTGATATGGTCAATTATATGGATGGTTTTCCTAATATTAAACCAGCCCTGCATTCCTGCTATAAATCCCACCTAGTCATAGTGAATAATCCTTGTGATCACTTGCTGGAGTCTCTTTGCTAGTATTCTATTTAAGATTTTTGCCTCTTTGTTCATTAAGGAGATTGGTCTGTAGTTTTCTTTCTCTGCTTTTGGTCTGCCTGGCTTTGGAATCAGTACCATATTTGTGTCATAAAAGAAATTTGGTAAAACTCTTTCTTTACTTATTTTGTCAAATCATTTGTATAATATTTGGGTTAGTTCTTCTTTAAATGTTTGATAGAATTCACTTGTGAATCCATCTGGCCCTGGGGATTTTTTCTTAGAGAGTTCCTTGATGACTTGTTCAACATCTTTTTGTGAGATGGGATTGTTTAAGTATTCAAAATGCAATCTTTATGCTGGGAGACATTTAGATCCTTTGAGAAGGGCAGCCTGGAACATAATCTCCCAGAAGAAGTCATAGGTTGGGTGCTTTATCATCAGCAGACTTCTCATGTGGTCAATAGAATATAGGTAAGTGAGAAGAGAACATTGACAAGACCACCATTGTGTGGGGCTCTGAAATCACTGATATTTGTAAAGTTTTACTTTCACATAGTTCATAGTACCCTGGTTCTGCCATTAACTAGCTGGGTGGCCATAGTCTAGTTCCTCCAACAGTTAGAGTTACTGAACCTCAGTTTCCTCACTTGTAAAATGAGAATAATAATCTTTATTCTATCTATCTCATAGAGCTATTGAGACTTAAATGAGACAAATCAGTTTGAAACATTAAAAGCACGCTACGAATGAAAGGTATTCTTATTTCAGGAGGATCTACTTTGAATGTCCATTGATTAAATGGGTGAACCATGATTTTTTCCCCATACTGGGTTGAAGGACCATAAATTCAGAGAATATATAAACTGGAAGGTTTTCTCAGATTTTCATGTTCCCTATTATCCCACAGTGGGGAGGGAAGGATCATCTTTTCATCTCTGAAAGGGGCCATACTCTTATTTCAGAATATCAAAATTTAGAGCTGTAAGGAAGTTTAGAAGTCAAGTCCAACCTCCTTATTTTATAGATAAGGAAACTGAGGCTCAGAGGTAAAGTGACTTATACTAGGTACATAGAGAGTAAGTGAAAGAGCCAGCATTCAAATCCTGGCCCATTCTTTTTAAAGCTAAGTTACAATTTCCACTGTGATAGATCTCCAATCTATTTCTGCACTGCCTTGCAATCCTTGGAAGTAAGAACATAGACTGCTTCTGACTTGAGTCCTTAATGGGGTAATAGGACAGTACTGACTTATTTCTCTGTAATTAATCTTTTTCTTTCTCTGTCACTGATCTCTGTCTTTGATCTCTTTCTTAAAAAATGCTATGTTGTCTTATTTAAGCAACTAGGGGTAGGGAAGAATGGGATGTAATAGTGGTGGGGAAATTCTCTTCCCTTCTTACTAAAGATACAATAAAGGGAATAGGGAGGATTTAGATGAGACTAGCAGAACTTTCAAATCAGCTAGCTAGGTGATACAGTGGATGGAGTATTTGGAGTCAGGAAGACCTGAGTCCAATTCCAGCCTCAGACATTTACCAGCTGTGTGACCCTGAGCAAGTCATTTAACTTTAGTTTCCTTATCTGTAAAATGAGGATAGTAATAGTATCTTCTCCTAGGGTTGTTGTGAGGATCAAATGAGATAATAATTGTAAAGCACTTAGCACAGTGCCTGGGATATAGTATTATATGAATGTTACTATTAGTCATATCTCTGAGAGACATAGGATGTTTTCTTCAAAGAGATTTCAGCAATAAATTAATAAACATTTATTAAATATTTGCTATATGCCAGGCACTATGCTAAGCAAAGTTAGTAGTCTTTCTGGGAGGAGCTACAATTCAACCTTGCCTAAAATACAAGGAGATATGTTCAATTAATGTGGGAGAAACACACCCTAGTTTGTAGCAGGGTCTTGCCCCAGGAATGGGAGACTCAAAATCTGTTCAATTGAGAAGTAAGAAAAGAATTTTATTTGAAGAAGAAGAGATTTAAGGTGGTGTAATAACCTAATAGCTGGTGGAACAATGTGGGGGTGAACCTTAGGGTGGATGGATAAGGCCAGGGGTTAGTAGAGTAGCTTCTTTGGAGCTGATAGTATGGAGTTACAGCTCTGCTGTAGAATGGCAGCTTCCACACCCTGTGGATCAGGGTTGGTATATTTATTGGGGTTCTGGTAGCTTTGCATCTCTCTTTCCAAACGCAAGTGGAAGTATGTGTTGGGGTTTGTTGCCATAGGGCATAAGGATATGCACAAGACTGGAGGATTCTTCTGGAATGCCAGAGTCCCCAGTGTGCAGGTTCCATGTTCCTCTATTGTCCACCTTGTCATCATTTGTCAATGCAGGAGAGGTCTTGCTGCCCTTCTTGAATGAGAACATGGGGGCAGAGCCGGGGTAGGGAGGGGATGTGGTACATTGGAGGACCACTATAGGTAATTAATTATTTCTAAGAACAATATACATAATTAATAAAACAGAGTAGATACAAAGCTGATGCCAAGTATAGAATGTTACAGATTGAGTACACAGAATGGGTAACTGAACAATCTACAATTCCTACTTGACTAATGCTGAAACTACAGGTTTTGCAGTTGATGTTTAACCAGTACTAGCTAACCAGTGAGAAATGCAAGATTTCAGAGTATGAAGGTCCCGTTCCTATTACTGTCCCTTACTGCCCACTGTCAGCCCACATCACAATGACATCTGGAAGTCTCTTTGAGATTCTCTTTTGTGGTAAAGAAGTCTCCTTACCTGGCATCGAGCAGGGCTTTGAAGCCCAAGCTCCCATGGGAATGTTCAGCCATCTTGGGGTTGCCAGTGGTCCCACTGGTGAAATATATGGTCATTGCTTCTTCACCACCAGTCTTTGCACAGTTATGTGTAGTGGGGGCTTCTCTGAAAGAAAAATTCCATGTATGCTCAGGTCCCAAGTAGAACTCCAGAAATCAATCTGTCTGATTCACTTTTTCTTCTGAAATGAAGCTCCCTAGAAAATACTAGGGACCTTAGGTGACTCTAGGTTGTCAATTTTGAAAGTTCTCTGGTTTCTAAGCTTTGGCTTGGGCAATAAGGATGCTTCACTGAGATCTAATAAGTGTTCATTCAGAGACTAGAAGAGATCTGTGTGTAGACAAGTGTTAACATCAGCAGGTATTCTAACCCTTGCTTGGGAAGGATCTGCAAATCTTCTTTGATTTCCAAACGGGGATCAACAACTCTGTTGTCTTATTTTTCTGTTTCCGTCTCAAACTGTAAATGCTAAGAAGTGCAAGGCAAGAATCTCCATAAAAATGGTTTTTCAAAACAATCATCTATTTTATGTAGAGTAAACATAAGTTGTAGAATTTTGTACAATAGGGAAGGAAGGAGAAACAGCCCTTCACTTCCTATACTTACAGTCCAGGATGCCCTTTGCTAAAATGAAACTGTAGAAAATTATTCTTTAGTCATTTCTATATCACTTTTCAGTGACTTTCTCCCCCTTTGAATACTCTCCCCTTGTCCTATAAGGCAACTAACATATTTGCATTGCTTTGAGCATCCTGTTCAGACTTGACATCCTTGGATATATCCCTGACCATAAGATCCTCTTTCTCTTCTCTTTTCACTTGTGCGCCATATTCTGGATGTTACTATCCCCATGTAACTTTCGTGTTGAAAAAAAAAAATTGATCAATTCATTTCTTTAATGGGCTATCCTTCTTAAAAAAGGTTTGTATTTCAAAACAAAGTAATAAATCACCAATGGCAGAATTACAGGGGTGTAGCAAGGAGGTTAGTGTCTTTCCTTTTGATCACACAAAGGTGACTACCGACACCATTTACTCTAAAAGCAAGATCTGTTGTAGTCTATGAGCAGAAGTTTAAATTAAGTCCAAGGAAAGTTATTAGCATAGAGGACTTCTCCTTCAAGAACACAGGCTTAAGAGTTATTATAGAGTGAATAAGAGCCAGACATTCACCTTAGTAGTGCTCTGAAATCCATCCATCCATCACGCCTATTTTCTGACACGAGGAGTTTGATTTTCAAAGCAGGGCAATCAGATGCCACTGCATCCACAGTGGGAGCCAAAGCCTCATTGGTTATGATGCATTTGGCCTTTGAGATCTGTAACCGGTAGAGAATGTCTTTTGTTACCAGCAGAGGGGTCCCAGGAATGAACACAAGTCCTGGAAGAAGCAAGTGATTGTTGATTTGTTCATTGAACAATTCATTCAATAAATATTGATTGAATGTCTAATGTGTACATTTGGGGGGTAGTGCCCAAAATAACATTAAGATGTGGGCACTATTCTCAGAGACTCTTCAGTCTTCTAGAAGATATAACATGTACTTATAAAAGCCATAATACAAAAAAAGACTGATAAGAATATGAGGTACAAAGTGCAAATACATCTACAAAATACAAAGTGTAAAAAAGCACCAAGAAGAAGGTACTTTACAAAAAGTACAAAGTGTTAATATGTATTCTTAAAAAAAATAATTAAAATTAATTTAGAATAGAGAGAATTCCCTCTTCAGTTATGCATTAGACTAGATGACCTCTGAGGTTCCTTCCAATTCTAAAATTGAATGACTCTTTAATTTTATGAAGTCACTTTTGACTCCTCAGGATGAGTGAGTATAGTGGAGATTGTCTTTCCCAGTAGCGTCAGATATTATCCTTTTTGGGCAATAGGAAGAGATCAGGTTATCTAGAGTCTTCTTCTCTCCATAGAATATGGTGAGAAAATCCCTAGGATACCAGACAAAATTAGTATAGGATCAGGCCATTGTGAATCCCTCCTCTGGGTCACCTTTTCTCCCACAAAACAAACAGGAAAAATATTGTCAGCTCACTATGCTAATGTCCAGTTGTTTCTCTGGGAGCCCAGTGTCTACAACCAGCAGTTTGTCTACTAAAAACTTACCTGGAACTTCAGTAAGTGTTGCTTGAAGGTAACATTGCGATTGTAAGGATCGGATATTTCTTTGACACTCCCATTCCCTGTTTTGTTCCTGTCATCCCAGATATTATACCTTGATATCTGAATGCTTATCTTTGATATTTCCCAATATCTTACAGTCACTGGGCTTGTTAAATCATTCGGAAGCAAATTCCCATGAAAAATGTAAGCTGATATCTATCACTTTAAAGTATAATCTCTCCAGAAGCTAATGGATTTAAAATAAAGGACTCTGAGGAATGAAAAAATTTAAAGACATAAAAGAAAGAATCTTTAATGGTAGAATTTCAGACAGACAATGGAAGATAGTTTTTGCTTCATTTTGGTTTTGTTTTTGACAGGAGACTTCATGGTTGTCTCATTGGAAAGCATCTGATAAATTCGTTCACTTCGAATATTACCTTTGGATATTTGTTCATCTTTTAAAAGAAATCACTGATAAATTTTGTTTTGACATATTGCAAAAACTCCTGGCACAATTCCAAAAGACTGTACCCAAAATATATTGTCCCTGGAAATGGTTAAGTAAAACAGCATAAAAGGGTAATTGTGTCTGATGGTATTTGCAACCTTACATTTTAATAATTTTCCATTTCTCAAAAGAATGGGCAGATGTTTTTGGCACTTTATAGGTGTCAATTTAATTGCCATTTAAAATTGTCTTCACTTATATTGTTGTGGGTAGTCTTATAAATTGTTCACTTGGTTCTGTTTTGTTTGCTATGTATCCCCTCATACAATGTTACCATATTTGGATTCTGATTTGTCATGCTTCATGGTACAGTAATATCTTATCTCACTGATACGCTGCAATTTGTGCAGCCATTCTCCAAATGTTGGATTCATTTTGTTCCCAGTATTTTGCTATTTTAAAATGATGCTGCTATGAATGTTTTCATACAGATAGGCCTTTTCTTTTCTTTTTTTTTTTCAAATAGACTTTTTTAGGGTATAAACCTAATAGTGATATTGTTAAGTCAAAGAGTATGAATAATTTATGCACTGATATGATTTTAAATTTCTTTTTTTTTAAATCCTTACCTTCCATCTTAGAATCAATACTATGTTCCAAGACAAGAGTGGTAAGGACTAGGCAATGGGGGTTAAGTGACTTGCCATGGTCACATAGGTAGGATGTGTTTGAGGCCACATTTGAACCCAAGACCTCCTGTTTCTATACCTGGCACTCAATCCATGGAGTCACCTAGCTGTCCCCTAATTATTTTTCAATAGTTGGACAGCTCCACTAGCAGCAAATTACCGTGTCTATCTTCCTATATCTTATGAACCCTGAATTTTTGCATGTTTTGCCAATTTTTCCAATTTGATAAGTGATACTTCATGTTGTCTTATTTTTTATTTCTTTGATCAAAGGATGGGCAATGTAGACAGTGAACTAGCTTGAAAACAAGAAAAACTTTGGTTCAGTCTTATCTCTGACACTACCAGTTTTACCCTGGGCAAGTCATTATAAGAACTCGAAGTTTTCTAGGCAACTCTCAAAGATGGTCAGTTGCAAAGAAGGTACCAATCTGTCTCAGTGGAAGAAATTTCCTCACTGGGAAGCTCCCTCAACTAATGAAATCACTGGTCTAGACCTTTTCCCTACCTTGATAATTAGTACTTTTGAGCACAAGTTCATAATTTGAGTTTGTTCATGTCGTTCAACTATTTGGGTATTGCTGAACAACCTAATTGTATCTATTAAATTGTATCAATTCCCTGTAGATGTTGGATGTGAGACTTTTATCAGAGTTTTGTGAAAATATTGCCTCTGGTCTATATCTTTTCTTTTTATTCTAGTGCCTGAATTTGTTTTGTGCAAAAAATTTTAATTTTTAGATAAGTGGTCTATTATCTTCATAATATTGTACATGTCACAGTTAGTTACTGAATCATGTCTTATTTACAGTTTTGAAAGACATTACATTAATGTGTCTTAGTCTTGAACAATGAATACCTCAATTTATTTAGGCCTTATTAATTTCTACAAAAATTATTTTGTAATTGGATTTGTATAAGTCCTATGAGCATCTTGGTAGTAGTAATAATAACTAATATTTATATAGTTTTTTTAAGGTTTACAAAAGGCTTCATAAATATTATCTCATTTTATCCTCACAATATCCTTGGCAAGTAGGTGTTATTATTGCCCTCATTTTACAGATGAAGAAACTGAGTTCAAGTGACTTATACAGGGTCATATAATCAGTAAATGATCTTCTTTACATCCTAATGTAAAGAAATACTGATGATTTGTAGATTTGTCTTGTGTCTGATACTTTGCAGAAACAATCATCTCAATTCAACAAAAGAAAACAAGAATGAATTAATCTTGCAATAAGGAAAACTATAAACTAACAGTAAATAAGCCCAAGCATAAGAGGTTATTTTCAAAATTAAAAGCGAACTATATACCGAGTTACTTTAAAAAAAAACAATTGAATTGATGTGAAGATAAATGTTCAGGGATATAAATTTATTCTAAGGACTGTTTTAGCTGCACCCCATGAAATCTGACAAGCAATTGAATTATTATCATTCTTTTGAATATAGTTTTTAATGCTTCTATGACTCAGCCCATGATCTAATCATTATTTAAGGCTGTCACTTAAAATTTTCTCTTCACATTCAAGTTTTCTACAGTTTTATATTATTATGGTCTATAAAGCATGTGCTTAACATTTTTATAATGTATATTTGCTCGAGTTCTAAGATACTAGCATTGTTTTAGAGAATTAGCTCAAAATTATTTTTAAAAAGTGGTCCCATGAAATACTGAGAAATATTTATATATATATATATGTATATGTATATATATATATATTCAGATTCTCATTTGTGTCTCCAGATGTCTCTCAAATGCAGTTTTCCCCAAAATTTTGCCTTTTCCCCCCTTGTTCACTTTTTTTCTATTTGATTTATTAAACTCTGACTAAGAGATACTAAGGCTGACTAAAATTAGTGTTTTACTTACCACCTAAACTTTTCTTCAATTTTTTTTTTTCCTGTGACATCTTAATGGGTCTCAGGGCATATATATTGAACACTTATCACAGAATAATAGCATCATAGATTTAGAGCTGGAAGGGACCTCAGAGATCACTTAGTCTAATCCTCTCATTATGCAGGTGAGGAACAGGAAGATTTAATGACATACTCTTAAGCACAATGATAGTAAGTAGCAAAGCTAAGATTTGAACCAAGGTCTTCTGACCTCAGATCTAGAATTTTTTCTCTGCATCATACTGCCACTCCAAACTCATATTGTTTCATTACCTATGATACCTTTAGTAATAATGTAGTTTTTCTGATTATCTCTAATGTCACCTCTGTTTGCTATTGCCTAATGAGAAATCATGATTGCAACTTCTACTTTTTTTGAATTTAGCTGAAACATAATAGCTTTCACTCTTGTCCTTTACTTTGTGTATCAACATCTACGTTTTAGATATGCTTCCTATAATCAGCATATTTTAAGGTGGTGTTTTTTTAATCCATTCTGTAAATGCATCCTTTATTGGCAAATTCAATCTATTAGCATTTAAGAAAAGAATTTTTTGGTTTTTCCCTCTATTAAATCTTCTGATATTTTAACTTCCCCCTTTCAATATGAGATACCATATTGGTCATTTTGTCTTTGACAGACCAATTTTACACCAGACACTAATAATATACAACCATTCTCTCCCCAAACTTTAACCCAGAGATAAAGATGAACTCTCTTTGTAACATTATAGTCTTAATTATTCCCTTCTTCCAGAGGGAATCCAGTTTCCATGAGTATAAGATGGAAAGCATGTGAAAAAAAGAACTTCAGGATAAGAAGGTTATTATGAAGGATTCCATAGTATTTTTCTTTTTATAGATGATGAAAGCCAGGACACAGAGAAGTACAATGAGTTGTTCAAGTTATTTCTTGGTCAAGAGTCTGATTCTTGATGTCTGCTGGATTATATTGAGAGAACACATTATTAGCCTATGAGATTAAAGCCATTACCTAACTTCTCCAATCTTTTGTTGGAGATCAATGACAAAAATTTTTTGTTTTTGTTTTGCTATAGATGTGGCAGTGAGCAAGACAAGGGACAATAGCAAGGATAGCCTGAATAGTCCCATCAAGAGAGAGCTAGCTTGGATTAAGAGCCAAGACTAGAGATGGGAGGTCCTGGGTTCAAATCTAACCTCAGATGCTTCCTAGCTGTGGGACCCTGGGCAAGTCACTTAACTCCCATTGCCTAGTCCTTACCACTCTTCTGCCATGGAACCAATACAAAATTTTAGCTCTAAGATGGAAGGTAAGGGTGAGAGAGAGAAAGAGAAAGAGAGAGAGAGAGAGAGAGAGAGAGAGAGAGAGAGAGAGAGAGAGA
>NC_058130.1:222634646-222666428 GCF_016433145.1 Gracilinanus agilis
GGCAATGGGGGTCAAGTGACTTGCCCAGGGTCACACAGCTGGGAAGTGTCTGAGGCCGGATTTGAACCTAGGACCTCCCATCTCTAGGCCTGGCTCTCAATCCACTGAGCTACCCAACTGCCCCCTCATTATTGTTATTTTGCATTAAACATTTATATTTTTAGCCTTTATTGGTTCTTAACAGGATATCGAGTAGTGGAATGGGGGGCAGACTAGGAGAAGGACAAGTAATTGTAAATAAGTTTAGCATTTGCTACTTCTTACTAGTCACAAAAAATTGGGGGATTTGATTGCTATGAATCTCTGATGCAGATTGGAATTCTTCCACACCAGAGTAGCTGGTCATCAGCTCAGGATCTTGTAGTTAGCTTTTCAGGATGGATTGTCTTGCCATTCCATTAGCCTTGTTCTTGAATAGGAATGCAGTTTATGGGGAAACCAATCCCTGAAGCCTTTAATGATGGCTTAGACTCACCAGGGCTTGTATGATTCAACCATAGTCATTAAGAATCCAAGATCTGGGGGCCCTATGTGGCTCAGTAGACTGAGAGCCAGGCCTTGAGAAGGGAGGTCCTGGGTTCAAATTTGGCCTCAGACACTTCCTACTTCTGAGACCCTGGGAAAGCCACTTAACTTCCATTGTCTAGTCTTCGCCGCTCTTTTTCCACTCTTCCTTTTGGAACTAATATACAGTATTGATTCTAAGTTTGAAGGCAAATGTTTTAAAATTAAAACAAAATTAAAAAAGAACTCAAAGTCCATGGTACAATCAGAAACCAGAGTAGGATTTTGGAAATAGAGCATATCAGAGCAGGAAAAGACTTTAGCAATTATCTAGTGCATCCCTTTCTTTCTACAGATGAAGAAATGGAGGCCTAGAGAGGTTGCCTGACTTGTCCAAGGTCACCCAGCTAGTGTCAAGGCCAGGCCTAAAATCCAGATTTCCTAACTCCCAAGTCCAATCCTTACCAGTGGGGTAAAGTAGGAAGACCACCGGCACAGGAGTCACAGGACTTGGGTTCAAGTCCCACCTTCAAAATACATAGATTCTGTGATCTTGGACAAATCACATGTGGTCTGAGCCTTGGTTTCTTCATCTATAAAGTCAAGAAGTTGGACTAGATGGTCTCTGAGTTCCCTTCCAACTGCAGATCCACAGTCTTATGATCCCTTTCTAGAGCCCTGCACTATTTCCAAGCTCAATAACATCATTGTTACTCTTAGTAGAAGTATATCTACATATAATCTTTATATTTATCAGTTCCTTCATATCTATTATCTTGTTTGATCTTTACACCAGCTCTCAGAGGTAAGAAGAACCTACCGTGTATGAGTTTATTTATTTATCTTTAGTTAAACCTGTGATTTCATTGCCTTCTTAAGACCCACATGAGGCATTGATAGCTTAAAAGATTTTCCCAACTGGAGTCAGGAAGGCTTCTCTTCATGAGTTCAAATCCCACCTCAGACACTTACTGGGGAAGACACTTAACCCTTTTTGCCTCAATTTCCTCATTTGTCAAATGAGCTGGAGAAGGAACTGGTGCACCACTCCAATATCTTGGCCCAGAAAACCCCAGATGGGGACATGAAAAATTGGATATGACTAAAACAATTGAACAAGGAGAATGAGCCATCCAACAAATACTGATTAAATAACTACTATAGGAGGCAGCACAGTATAGTGGACAGAGAATTGGCCTTGAAGTCAGGAACAGGCCTGTTTTCAAGACCTGCCTCTGATGTGTATTGATTGCATAACCCTAGGTAAATCATTTAACTTCTTAATGATTGAGGCCAGAGGTATCAAACCTAGGGCCTGCAACATTCCCTAGTGGGTGAACCAGATTAAAATGTAATTGGGATAGCCAGATTGTACAATAGATAAAGCGCCAGGCCTGGAGTTGGGTAGAACTGGGTTCAAATTTGACCTCAGACACTTCCTAGCTGTATGATCCTGGGTAAGTCATTTAACCCCAATTGCCTAGCCTTTACTATTCATGTCAATTTTAAGACTGAAGGTAAGGATTTAAAAGAATCTAAATGGGAAATATTTAATAAAGTAAATAAAAATACAATAAAATGTAGATAACTTTGCATCTTAAAACAATGTGCAAATCACAGAGATTCTTATTTATGCATTACTGCATAACTTCTTATTATATTCTTATTATAATAACTTTTTTCTATTTGAATTTGAGCCACTGATTTTAGTAACTCTAATACTCTAAGTTTAAGAAAAAGCACAGACCTGCATTGGTAGTGGAAATTCTCTGTATCAAGGAAATCACAGGTCCTGCCCCATCCCTGTGCATATGAGTTAGTAATACTACACATCATTCATACCTTACTTGGGTGTCTATAGGATTCCGTGAGCTCTTTATTTAGATATTAAGAGTTGAAAGAGTGTTAGAGGTTATGAAATTCTATCTAAAATAGCACGAATTCCATCTTTTGTACTAATTTTGGGTAATGAAACCCAAGCCTTTTCCTTTCTATAACTCTCCAGCTATTGGAAAGCAATATTTAAGTCCTTAGCCAGAGATACTGTTCCCCATTTATTCCACCAGGGAAAGTTTTTTTTCCTTTTAATTATTGTAGGGATTGGTGTGCAGGGCGCTCTTTGGGTCCAAAGTACTGAATTGCAAGGGAGGGAAGGTAGGATGCAATGTTGAAAATTCTGGTTAAAAAAAAAGAATGGAGTGGTAGTATAGCAGGGATAGAAAAAGTATGTAGAAAGATGCCAAAGAGAAATAGTACTGCCTGCATTTGTATTTATTTATTTGTTTGCTTAGGACAGCCCCAACTCTAGCTGCTAACTCTTTCCCTCTAATCCTAGGAAGGAGGCATTAACTTTTAAGGGCGCTCAGAGTTCCTTATTTTGGGTTGAAGCATACTAGAGAAGTCATTTGGCATTCTTTTTTTCAGTCTTCTAGGCAGCAATATCATATTAGGTGTAATTTCTTAAATTCTACTGCCAAGGACATTCTAAGCATTCTCATCTTAGTCACACTTCCAGCTTCTAGCCAGGGATTTCTACCTACTGTTAAAATGGAGTCCTCCTTTTTTATAGTCAATGCCTGCTTTTCAATAGTCCTTTCATAGTCTAAAGACTCTTAGTCTGGCCTTGGAAGGTCCAGCTGCCTATCTCCCCATCTCTTCTCACTTCTCAACTCTTCCTTCCCAAATAAAACTTTTTGTGACCTCACTTACCTCCAATGAGAGGGCCGGGTGAACCTCATCTTGCAGAAGGAAATCTGGATCCTTTGGGATACAAGTAAGGAGATGCTGGACTTTAGCTCTGTGATTCAGCTCAGGACCTTAAATAATGGGTTTTTCTGCTTTGGAAACAGAAACTATTGATTGCAAGGAGAAGATTCTTCTGCAAGGCTGTGGTAGAGACTGGCACTTCGAAAGATGCTATGCCACAGCACAGAGTTCACTAACCTTCAGGTAAGAGCTCTGAATTTTCTGAGGAGAAGGGCCAATGGCAAGAACCTTTCTTAAGGGCCACCAATAGCTCAAATGCTCCTCCCCTTGCCTTTAATTCTCTCAAGACGATTTGACAGTCCTCTCAGGAGCCTATCAGAGCATCCCACAGTTGCTCTTTTTTCTAGTATGTGCTGCTAATTGTGTGTGTGTGTGTGTGTGTGTGTGTGTGTGTATGTGTGTGTGTGTGTATTAATTTTTAACCCCTTCATACCCCTCAGCATGGTAGAGATTGGATACTTTCTCTTAAGAACACACACACACACACACACACACACATACACACACACACACAGCATGTACAGACAAAAAGAGCATTGGATTTAGAAAGAACAGAAGATATGCATTCAAATTCTGACTTTGGAACTGACTATTATATGGGATGTTCTGAGCAAGTTATTTAACTGTTTGGGGCCTCAATTTCCATATCTGTAAAATGGTAAGATTGGATTAGATTGTCTTTAAGGTCCATTCTAGCTCTATATCCTATTATTATGTCTATACTCTAATGCAGTGATTTCCAAAGTGGGTGTTACCGCCCTCTGGTGGGTGCTGCAGCAATCCAGGAGAGCGGTGATGGCCACAGGAACATTTAATTTTCCTATCAATTGTTATTAAAATTTAAAAAAAATTAATTTCCAGGGGGCTAAGTAATATTTTTTCTGAAAAGGGGGTGGTAGGCCAAAAAAGTTTGGGAACCACTGATCTAATGGATCTATCATTTCACCAATCCTAATAAAATCTCAACACTCTGAAAGCATTTACTCTAAGTGGAGATCCAAGTTCTGGGATATCAGTAGAGAAATACTATTTTGAAGATGGAGTATGGTATAGTGGATAGAACATTAGATTTGGAGTTCAAAAATAAAGAAACAAAAACAAAACTTGAACTCAAATGTTAGACATTATTTATTATTTATATGCCCTGGGTGAATCATTTTCCCACTCTGTCTCAGCTTTCTTTTTTATAAATTGGGGAGGGGGGTCTTATATTTGTCAATCTCTAAAGTTTCTTCCAATTTCAAAGTTCTATAAAGCTTTGAACAAGAAAATAAGGGCCGAAAGGCAGCTATGTGGCTTAGAGGATTGAGAGTCAGGTCTAGAGATGGGAGGTCCTGGGTTCAAATATTGTCTCAGATACTTCCTACCTCTATGATCCTTGGGCAAGTCACTTAAACTCCCATTGCCTAGCTCTTACTGTTCTTCTGCCTCAGAACCAATACATAGTATTGATTAAGTAAGAGTTTAAAAAAGAAGATAAGGACCTGGGGAAGGGACAGATGTTATTGGAAGGATCTTTGTCTATGAAAAGAAACATTGATCTCTTAAGTCAACTATTTAGTGGACACAAAAGGGCTGAGATGGTGTTTCATGGGCTGAACCGGATTCTACCACAATCCAAAAGGCATTTATTAAACAATTATTACGTGCAAGGCACCAATGATACAAAGACAAAATGAAAAGCAGTTCTTGCTTTCAAGGAATTAACATTCTGTGGGCTGAGGGGTGAGAGTGGAATGTATGGTTATGTCATGAAAGCAGATAATATAGATGGAGAGTACCTGCATGCACAAGACTGCATTAGCATCTTCCATTCCTCTCTCGCTCTGTTTCTTCTAGAATGAAATGCTAACTCCTTTTCTTTCATTAAAAGCCTTTCATAATATGGCTTCATCCTACCTTTTTAGGTCCATTCCATATTATTCTCCTTTACTCACTCTATTTTCCAGCCAAACTAGCTCACTTGTTCTCTGAATTCAATATTTCTTTCCAGGCTTTCATGAAAAAATGGACATATTAGAGAAGAAATTAGAAAGGAAGAGGAGTGAACTTACTATTTTCTCATAATTAGGATATGAGTTATGTAGGTAATAAGCATCTATTAAATGCTTACTATGTTCTAGGCACTGTGCTAAACATGGAGGATAAAAATATTAGCAAAAAAAGATAATTTCTATCTTCTGAAAACTTACATCCTAACAGGAGAATACATGTATAAAATAGGGTCTAGAAAGCTAAAAGGGAATAATTGATAAGAAATACCTAGCAGCTCATGGGAAGTAAGTCCTTGGAGCTAGGAGAGGGATGAAACATATCTGGCCTGGGCTTGTCCCCCAAAGAACTCACCAATGAGAGAAGGCAGGGATGATAGAGGGATAGTATATGGCAAAAGGCCCAGGTTATAAGATAAATTCTAGGGTGAGAGGACAGCTAAGTCACGATGGTAGAATCCTTAGCATCAGAAGCACAGCCAGAAGAGAAATGAATCAGGGCTGACTTGGACCTGTCCCCAAAATTGAAATCTTGAAAGGGACTCATCAGTTGGGGAAAGGACTGGCATGGCAAAGGAATATTATGAGAGAACAAGGGTATACAAACATGGAGGAAGAGTTGGGAGAAATGGGTACCTCGTGTACTTCATTCTTATCTGAATTGGGAAAAGGTGGGATATTCATGCATACATTCAAACACTAAATTTATTGTAGTATTAAATTCAATATAGGAACAGGAAGAAAGGATAGGAGGATTTGATAAGGAGAACAGAATTGAGGAGGGGAGAAGCAGAAGCAAAATATACTTCAATTTTTGAAGGATAGTTTATAAAGTGGAATTAAAAGGAAAGAAAGTATAAGAACCAGGAATCATAGTTATCACTAGGTAAAGAGAGGAAAAGCAGAAGAGTAGGATAAGACATTTCAGTTATAAATTACCAGGGATAATCATATTCTTCTTTGTAAAGAGGAGAGTGGGTGGCAAAGAGAAGGAAAATTATGAGGATATTATGGAGGCAAAAACACAATTGACTAGCTTAACCTTGAATATGTATGAAAGTCTTGATGATTCAATATAGAAGTGCTTGGAGAGGTGTTGGAGCATGTATAGACATTCTGTAACTATTTCATTCTACTAACCATTTGGTGAGGAAGAGCCTTTTTGATAGGCTAGGTGAGCATTTATAAGGTCTATATGAGCAGAACCATGGTCTTTTTTCTTTTGGGTTTGATATTTCTCTTTGGTTGATTTCTTCCTGGTTAATGTTGTCTTCTTGGATAATATGAGAGAAAATGTAAGGGGAAAGACCTTGGGCCTTCTCCCTATATGAAGCCAAATTATGGGCCTAGAAATACGGGACTTGACTCTGCTTGCATTTGTACTTTGGTTTTTTTTCGGGGGGGGAGGATGTAATTTATTTTAGGTGAAGGAATTTAGGAGTTCCAAAATATCAAGAGAATGAGCCATTAGGAGTCTAGAAATCTGGAAAGTATGAAGAACTGGAGTCTAGGATTGAATCCATCTCAGATTTTGCAGTCACTGCAGCATTTATGCTCTGAGAAGTAAGAAGCAACTATTGGGATCTGGCATGGCAGTAGCTGGAGGTGAAGATTCATCCACCAGGATTCCTACTTTTGGATGTGAACTTAGTGGGACCAATACTATTTAGAAATTATGGTAAGTCCATTCTCCCCAGAGACCAAGATGGAATAGAGGATAACATATGCCTTAGGGGGGTGGAAGGGAAATGTTTATTCTTTTGTTCTTACTTTATCTTCAAAGTAAGTATGCCTTTGTAAAAGCTAAGGGATATGGTTAAGTAGAACTGGGGTTTTAGTTGTCCACTTGTTTCAGAAATGTCTGATTCTAATGAACTGGAGGAATTTCATGTGAACTGGAATGACCTCCAGGAATTGATGCAGACCGAAGGGAACAGAACCAGGAGAACAATATACACAGAAACTGATACACTGTGGTAAAATTGAATTTAATGGACTTCTCTACTAGCAACAATGCAATGCTCCAGGACAACTATGAGGGACCTATGATAAAAGAAAGCTATCAACATGCAAAGGAAGAACTATAGGAGTAGAAACACAGAAGAAGAACAACTGCCTGATCACATGGGAGCATGGGGATATAATTGGGGATATTGACTCAAAATGAGCACCCTAGCACAAATATCAATAATATGGAAATAGGTCTTGATCAATGATACATGTAAAACTCAGTGGAATTGTGCATTGGCTATGGGAAGAGGTGGGAGGAGGGGAGGGATAGAACATGAATCCTGTAACCATGGAAAAATATTCCAAATTAATTAATTAAATAAAAAGATAGTATTAAAAAAAAAGAAATGTCCAATTCTTTGTGATTCTATTTGGGGTTTTCTTGGCAAAGATACTGGAAGAGTTTGCCATTTTCTTCTCCATCTCATTTTACAAGTGAAGAACTGAGGCAAATCGGGTTAAGTGATTTTCCCAGAGCCACACAGTTAGTAAAGTGTCTAAAGCCAGATTTGATCTCAGGAAGATGAATCTTCCTGACTCCAGGCCTGGCGCTCTATCCATTGCACCATCTAGCTCCTTGGGAGCTAATTACTATAATCTAATGGAGAGCACACACAGAGAATCAGGGATAGAACTGATAGTAGTCATGAAGAGATATCTCAAATAATCATGAGGCTCCTCTAGAATACTTGGATCTAGTGTAATAACAACCTCTGAGAAGAAGATGGAGATCAACTTGAATGACAACTGACAGTTATGGAATTTAGAATTTACTCAGATGGCATGAGCCAAGGGCAAGAGATAGTTGCTACCACCACTATAAAAACCTAGGAGCTGATCCTTTCAAGGCTCTCAATCTTGAGAACAGGGACTGAGTAGTGAGTGGGTAGGCCTATAGACATGCAATAGTACCTGTATCCTATTGCCTTGAGTATCAATTCATCAGTTGCTGAATAGGGCTGAGAGATATACATCAAACATCTAATCATCAAGAAGAATTTCATCAAACCTTGCTCCACCTGGTCAAGACCACGGCCAGGCCTGACCAGGGCCTGAGAGGGAGAAGGGACCTCTCCAGTCAGCTGCCAACTTATTAATTAACAACTGATTAGCTAACTTTAGCACCTGTAGACTAGCATAGCCATCCCCACATCATCTTCCTTATCCTTGATCCTACCCCCTTGAGTTATTATAATTAAATCCTTGAATTTACCCTAGGTGAAGGCTATTATTATTCTAAGGATCAATTTGATAGTCCTGCATTCAAGGGAAAGGGGAATATTTCAGCTAAGCTGCAGTCAACCACGTTATTCCAAAATCATTAATAATTATTCTCACTATAAACATCTATCCATCAACCCAACCCCAAGCCGAGTTGCCAGAGAAGCTGTGTGAGTTAGCTCACAGCTTCTCACTTGCCACTTAAACTTGGGCACTTTAGGTGGGAATGGTGCTTGACTGAGTAATAAATATTGGTGGGATCTGGTGGTGATTATCAATCTTCAGTGTTTACCTAGGCTTCCAATCCTTATTCAGTCAGATCCTTATTCCATCTGAGGATCTTGGGCCATCTCTTTATCAGGCCCAAATACAGAAGCACCACACCACCCATCACACTAGTCAACATGGATCTGGGATATTGGTCCCAGAGAATATTCTCTACATAGATAAATTTGAGAGCAGGAGTTTGCATGTTGTCTGAGGCAACAGGGAGAATCTAGAGGTTTTGAATGGGGGGTAGCTTTGTTAAACTTACACTTTAAGATATTTTTTGGCAAATTGTATGGAAGACTTCTTTGGAGAAGTGGGGATGGTGAATAGGAAGCTCAAATAAGAGGTGATTATTGTTTTATAAATTAGAAGTGATGAAGACCTAAATTAGGATCATTGCCATTGAAATAGGTAAAAGGTGATAGGTCTTAGAGATCTTGTATGGGGAATATAATTAGCAAGACTTGGCAAATGGTTAGGTATGAGTGTTGGGTATGGGGATTGAGGGAGACAGAAGAGTCAAGTTAGATGATAGTAAAGCTCTTGGATGCCTTTAAGAAAAAGAGAGAGCTTAGAAGGAGGGACAGACTTAGAGAAAAAGTTGGTTAGTTCATAGGATCATAGGGTCATAGAGCTAAGAGAGAGTTGGAAGGGACCTGAATGGACCTCTAGTACAACACCCTCACTTTGCAGTTGAGGAAATCTATGGTTAGGGAAGTTAAGTGAGTTGCTTAGGGTCACATGGGCAGTATGTAACAGAGGTATAATTTGAACCTAGGTTCTCTGTCTTTGGAGCCAATGTTCTTTTCATTTCACAAAACTGCCTCAATCTTGCCCATATTGGGTTTGAGTTGTGTGGATTTTAAAATTAATATCCAATAACTAAATATTATATTTTTATAACTTTTATTAATAATAAACTAACTAAAAAAACTAACTAAAAGGGTACTAACTAGCCCGCTCCCAAGAGCAAAAGAGAGAAGAGGGAGGAGATACAGAACTTACAAAACAATAACGTGACCACGCAAACATGAAGGCGCAGGAGAGATTAAAGGGAATTTTGCAAAATTCTAAGGGACTTATGGGGGCTGCTGTCCAAGGTTCAAAATTTCCATTTATATAGATGCCAATGAGCCATCCAAGTGGAGATGATCCATGGAATGAAACAAAGAAGGATTGGGGTTCAGGGGAAACATTAGGATTAAATAAACACCTTTTGGATTCATCTGAATAGATACAATAATTACACCCATGAGAGCTAATTAGATCACCAAGAAAGTGAGTGTAGGGTGAGAAGAAGCCTCAGAACAGAGTCCTTAGAGAAACCCACAATTAGTTATCAAGAAATAGATGATGAATCTGCAAAGAAGATTGAAAAAGTATAGTCCGAGAAATAGGAGAGCATTGTCCTTAAAGCCAAGGTCTGGGGATAGTTAATAATAACTAGCATGGACATTGTACTTTATAGTTTTCTGGGTACCATACAAACTTCACATTTGAACCATGAAAATCTTGTGAGGTTAGTACAAGTATTATCTCCATTTTATAGAGAAGGAGATTAAAGCTTAAAGAGCTTGAGTGATTTGCATAAGGTTGGATAGTTTGTAAATATTTTGGTGTTGTTGAGTTGTTTCAGATGTATCTGACTTCATGGTCCCATTTGAGGTTTTCTTGGCAAAGAATACTAGAGCAGTTTGCCATTTTCTTGTCTACCTTATTCGGCAGAGGAAGAAACTGAGGCAAACATAGTTGAGTAAGTTGCCCATGAACACACAGCTAATAAGTGTCTGAGGCTAGATTTGAACTCATGAAGATGAGTCATCTTGATTTCAAGCCCAGTGCTTATCTATCCCTTGTAAATATTAGAGGCAGATTTTGAATTCAAATCTTCATGCTTCCAGGTCCAGCACTATTCCCTATATGTATTAAAAGCTTCAGAAAGACCTATATGGTAATGGATTGAGAAAATGTCATTGCATTTGACAGCTAAGAGGCAGTTGCAATTTTAAAAAAGCAGTTTCAATCAAGCAACAAGATCACAAATCAGATTTTAAGGGGTTAAGAAGTGAGAGGAGGAGTGGAGACAATGAGAGTGGACAACTCTTTCTAGGACTCTAACAGTGAAAAGGGAGAGAGGGTTAGGATAATAGTTTTTTGTTTTACTTTTTGATTTTTGTACAATTATTTAAAATTTTTTCTTTATAACATTCTTTTCTTTTTAGATTTTGAATTCCAAATTCTTTCCCTCTCTCCCAACGTCTTCCTCACCCACCAAGAAGGCAAGCAATATGACATTAATTATATGTAATTAAATATACAATTAATTATATAATTAATATGACAATAAATATTTCCCTATTAGCCATATCACAAAAAGCAAGAAAAATTAAGAAACTGAGAAAAGTATACTTCAATCTGTATCCAGAGTTAGTTAATTATCTCCTTGGAGGTGACTAGCATTTTTTCATTGTGAGTTCTTTAAAACTGTCTTGGATTTTTGTATTGATCAGAGTAATCAAATCCTTCACAGTTGATCATAATTACAACATTGCTATTACTGTGCACAAGGATCTCTTGGTTCTCATTTTATTTTACATTTCATTTAGGTCTTGACAGGTTTTTCTGAAGCGACCCCACCTTGCCATTTCTTTTAGCACAGTGGTACTCCATCATGGCATACGCTACATCTTGTTCTTCTAATTGATAAACATCCCCTTGATTTTCAATTCTTTGCCACTGCAAAAACAGATAAATAATATTTTTTTGTACAGATAGGTCCTTTCCCTTTTTTCTAGATTTCTTTGGGATATAGACCTAGAAGTGATATTTCTGGGTCAAAGGGTATGCACACTTTTATAACCCTTTGGCTTTGTTCCCAATTGTTCTCCAGAATGTTTGAACTAGTTGACTACTAGTCATTAGTGTACCTAATTTTCCTCATTCTCTCCAATATTTGTCATTTCTAGTAAGTGTGAGATGGTACATCAGAGTTGTTTCTCTAATGAATAGTTATTTAGAATTTTTTTATATTGACTATAGATAGCTTCGATTTCTTTTTTTCTGAAAACTGCCCATTTATATCCTTTGGCCATTTATCACTTGGGAAATGGCTAATATTTTTATAAATTTGACTTAGTTCTATACCCAGTATGTATTTGAATGATGTGGCCTTTATCAGAGAAACTTGCTGTAAACTTTTTGATATTACTTCATTGTCTATGACACCTTTTAGCAAAATATAGTTTCCCTGATTATCTCTTTCGATTAGGAATAGTTTTACTTTTGCTTTGTCTGAGATAATCATTGCTACCTCTGCCTTTTTGAAATTTATCTGAAGCACATTAGATTCTACTCTAGCCCTTTATTTTAACTCTGTGTCTCTATTTCTATTTTAAGCATGTCATTTGTAACCAATATTATTGTTGATTCTGTTTTCTGCTTCCTTTAATTTGGAAGTCATTAAATCTTGTGTGATCCTGACTACAGTTCCACGATATTTGAATTACTTCCTTCTGGCTGTGTGTGTTGTTCATAAATTGGAGGCAGGTTGGTAATAAGAAGGCTGCCAAGCCTCACTTGGGTCTGACAGGCTCAGTTCGCTGAGTCTGCCAAGCAAGCTCTGAATTCACAGGCACTGAATGAACCTATGCTTGTGAGTGAAGTGTTTGCCTAGGTGGTTACTAGGTGGTTATGAAGATCAGCTTAGCCAAGCTTCTGCCTCTCTAACAGTGCCCAAATCAGAAACCTAATGGGAGTTGTATAAATGTTTAACAACTCCTTTAGCCCTGGCTTGGGGTTGGATTTGATGAAAGGGTTGGCTAGGGCTGGTATAGATGTGCTCACTGGATAAATGCTATTCTGACCATGGTTTATAAATCCCTTCCCAAATCAGCTATAGATGATTCACCAATTAGGAAAAGAACACCAATCTTCTTTGATTGAACTGCAACAGGATTTATTTGCTTATCTATAAGGGATTAGGAACAAGGAATAAGGATAAAGGTTTGGGGAATGCTAAGCTAAATCTAAATGAATAAAGGTGATCTAAATCAAATGGACAATAGATTTGATAATAGGCTTCCTTCTCCCTCTCTCAATCCCTGGCTTAGCCCCATCCTGGCACAAACCAAAGGATAAGGAAGGTTAGTGATGTTCTTGTTGGCTGTGATGTTGTCTCTCTCAGCTCTATTACTAGCAGGTAAATGATTTCCTATAACACTCAAGTATGGATGCTGGATTGCAGGTCTAGGGCCTCCCCTCCCTCCAATCCACCCTCCTCCCAAGATTCTCAAAAATGAGACCAAGTGTGCTGCTCTCCCAGGGTATTTGTAGGGGTGGTTCCAACTGTCTTTTGGCCCTGGTTCACGCCAACTTGGGCACATTCCAAAGTCTTTAACCAACGTTCCTGTCACTCAAGATGTCCTCCATCTTGTCCCAGACATTCCTTGTTACATGTGAAGTATTCTCTCTTTGATTTGGGAGCTTTGAAATTTGGCTATAATATTCCTGGAAGTTTTCATTTTGGGATCTCTTTCAAGAGGTTACAAGTGAATTATTTAAATATCTATTTTACTCTCTGGATCTAATATTTCAGGACAGTTTTCCTCAGTAATGTCTTGAAATATGATATATAGGCTCTTTCTTTGATTGTGGCTTTCAGGTAGTTCAATAATTCTTAAATGATGATCTCTCCTCAATCTATTTTCCAGGTGAGTTGCTTTTCCAAAGAGATATTACATATTTTCTTCTATTTTTTAATTCTTTTGATTTTGTTTTATTGTTTCTTGATATCTCATGGAATTATTAGTTTCCATTTGTCCAATTCTAATTTTTAAGGACTTTTTTCCAGTAAACTTTTGTAACTTTTTTTTTTTTCAGGGGAGAGCGCAAAGGCAGTCCCCCACTACCACAAATTATGCAGTTGAGTTTCCCGCATTTGGGGAAATCACAGGGGTCAGCCTATCTGGAGTGCAATGGATAAGCCTCGCCCTGGGGAAACTACCTTCGTGATCATGGAATCACCCCTGCCAGGTAAGTATGTATGTAACTCTTTTTTCAATGAGCCAATTTCAATTTCTGCTTTTTAAATAATTCTTTTCTTCAGTGAATTTTTGTACTTCCTTTTCCATTTGGCCTATTCTGTTTTGTTCTTTTCTTCGATTAATTTTTGTTTCTCTTTTACCATTTGACCAATTCTGTCAAGTTGTTATTTTTCAGTATTTTTTTGTGTATTTCTTTTACCAAACTGCTAATTCTCTCTCTTTTTTTAAAAACCCTTCACTTTTGTGTATTGACTTATAGGTGGAAGAGTGGTAAGGGTAGGCAATGGGGGTCAAGTGACTTGCCCAGGGTCACACAGCTGGGAAGTGTCTGAGGCCAGATTTGAACCTAGGACCTCCCGTCTCTAGGCCTGGCTCTCAATCCACTGAGCTACCCAGCTGCCCCTAATTCTCTTTTCATAATTTTCTTGCATCCCTCTCATTTCTTTTCCCAATTTTTCCTCTACCACTCTTATCTCTTTAACTCTCCCAGGAATTTTTGTTGGGCTTGGGTCCAATTAGTATTGACTCTGTTTGTGGTTGTTTTCCAGTTGTTGAAAATAAAAAGAGCAAGCAAGTAGAGGGAGACATGGAGGGACTAAAGAGAATGAACTTTTGGAGCTATTATTATGGTAGAGATATGGAAGCAAAGAAGCATGGCAGCAACAATGAGAGACTGGTTGTAGAGGACCCTGGGAAAAATCACTTAACCCTATTTGCCTCAGTTTCCTCATCTGTCAAATGAGCTAGAAAAGAAAATGGCAAAATATTTCATTAGCTTTGCCAAGAAAACCACAAATAGAGTCATACAGATTTAGACATGACTGAAAAACAACAATAAAAGAGGACTCATGGTTGCTTAATTTCTTTCAGTAGCATTCAGATACTCAGGAATAGAGGAGGAAAGCTGACTTACTGGTTTTAATGGGCAGAGTGTGAAGAGAAGGGAAGAGAGAGGATACTTTCTCTCCATGATAATAGTTATATCTGAATTATGCCTCAAAGTCCTCCAATAGTACCTTCATGTGGTACTGCTGCTTTGAGTTTACTACTTCCATTGTCATGACACTATTCTACTGGGTCCCAGCTAACCCTCCCCTCCAATATCCTCAACTAGGCTAGGCTGGACTCATGGGGATGCTGCCCCATTTCTGGTTGTGACTGTTCTTACAATTGGACTGCCATTCATACACTGCCTCCATCCCCCAGCCAACCTTCTCCCAAATTTCTTGACTGAATTTATCCCAAGTGGGATATTCTAATTTCAATTCTGACCAGTTATTTTTAAATTTAAATTTATTCATTTGTTACATTAAAATGTGCAGGTATCTCCCTCCCTTTGAGCCCTTTCCCCTTAGAAAAAGCATCATTTGACAAAAAGATACATGTATATATAAAACAATGTCTTGCTTATTTCTATTTTTCAGTTCTTTCTCTGGATTTGGACATACACAAGTCATTCTTCAAACCACATTTCTGTTGCAATATTCTATTGGTTTTGATCTTTTCACATAATTTCATTTAGGCCTTTCTATGTATTTAGAAAAAGTTAACCTGCTCATCACTTCTCATGAGGCAATAATATTCCATCACAACCATATACCACAATTTGTTTAGCCATTTTCCAGTTGTAGGGCATCATTTTAATTTCCAGTTCTTTGCTACCACAAATTGAGCTGCTATAAATATTTTAGAACATATATGTTCATTTCCTTTTTTCCCTAATCACTTTAGGAAATAAACCTAAGAGTGGTATTGCTGAGTCAAAACATATACACAGTTATATAACTCTTTGACCATAATTCCAAATTGCTTTCCAAAATGGTTGGATCAATTCACAATCAGTTCATAATATGACAGTACATCAGTGTCCCCATTTTTTATATCCCCTCCAACATTTGTAATTTTGACCTTTTATCATTTTAACCAATATCATAGATATGAAATGATATCTCAGAGTTGTTCTGATTTGCATTTCTCTAATCCACAAAGATTTAGAGCATTTTTTTCATGTAGTTATAGATAGCTTTGATTTCTTCACCTAAAAACTGTCTGTTCATATTTTTAGACTTTAGTTTTTAAGAACTTGTTTTCTTCTCTGTAAAATAGGAATAATCATCTTTGCACTACATAAATCAGAAGGTAATTGTGACTAAAGCAATTTATAAAAGGTAGGGCACTATATAAATGTAAGCTATTATAACTAGTGGGCATTATATTAGACATCAATGCAATGCACACCCAGGCCAATCAAAGGGTTTATTCCTAAGGTGATTCCTTAGATCCTGATCCTGAGAATAGGTTTCCCATTCCAAAGGATGCTAAGGCATTCTTCCTATAAAGACTACAGGAAGATCAACCCAAGCCTTAGCCAGAAATGTTGAAAGGTCAGTTAAAGAATTCCCCAGATCCATTTTAATTCCCCCACTCTTTCTTTCTTAATACGCTCCTTTGAATCTTCCCGCTGACTGTCTTCGGCAGTTCTTGGACAAATTCCACCTAATTAAAAACAAAAATAACTTCAATAAGTAAATAGATGAAAAATTCTAGCTCCCTTATGCTATTTCATTTAAATGACTCAATGAGTTTGGGGGAAGGCTGGGAGAGCCTGGAAGCAAGGTATTGGAGAACCATGTGACTGATGCTATTTTGACATTTGGGGTTCATTTGGATGCAATGGAGATTGTTCCATTCTTTGTTCTTGTCTACCTGGCACCTAGCACTGTGCCTGCCCCTTCCTTAAATACTTGTTGAGTGGATGATTGTGTTAAACTATTCTGATTCTGGTGAGTTACAAAGAAATCATCTCAGTTTTCTTTACTGAATATTCAACCAAGTATGTCTGCTAACCTTCTGTCTTGGGCTTTCTTCTCCCTTTATATAATTTCACTTGGTCATCTCATTGGCTCCTATGGACTCAATGACCATTCTCAGGGCTGACCATTCTCAGATCTACTTCCCAACGTTAACCTCTCTGCCAGTCTCTGGTCTTACATCTCCAACTGCCTAGTAAATATCTTAAACTGCAGATATCTTAAACTCGACATGTTGTTCAAAATTGAACTTATAATCTTTCCTCCCAAACTCTCCTTTCTTCCCAACTTATCTAATACCACGGAGGGCACCATCATCCTCCCAATCCCCAATCTTGCAACCTAGCTGTTGTCTTGGAATCCTGACTCTCTCTACCCTCCAATAGCCAACCAGTTGCTGAGATATATCATTTTAACCATACAAATATTCTCTTTTCTCCTCTGATACTGTCCATACCCTGGTAAAGACTCTCATCACCTCATGCCTAAACTATTATAATAGCCGGTTAATTAGTGTCCCTGTCATGAACCTTTTCCCATTCTAGTCCATCCTAAAGCATGGGTCTGTCCCTGTCAAAACCCATTTTTCTTCACCCCAACTCACTACTCAATGAACTCCAATGGTTCTTTATCACCTCCAGGATCAAATATAAAATCCTTTGCCTTTCGAAGTCCTTTATAACCTGCTCCTCCCATCCCACCTCTCAGACTTTCTTATACCTTGTCTATACCTCTTCTCCCTGCTTTTCACTATTATCCCTACTTCTTTGGGGCCAAACAAAACAAGTCTGATCCCTTCTCCCCATAATAGCTTTTTAAATATTTGAATATGGCTATCACATCTTATTGACCTTCCTTAAGCTAAATTTATCTTGTTTCTTCAATAGATTCACAGATACTATGTACCCAAAGGCTTTCACTATCCTGCTTTCTCCCCTCTGGACACTTTCTGACTTATATTTTCCTTAAACTATGGTTTTCACAGCTGAACACTATTTTAGATGCAGTCTGACTAAGGAACAGGAAAGGATGACAACAATGATGATGACTACTACTATTGTTACCACTACTACCATTAACACATATATGCTCTTAAAAGTTTGCAAAGCCCTTTACATATGTTAACTCATTTTATTCTCTTAACTACCCTGGAAGGCAAGTATTATTTCCTTCATTGTACACTTGGGAAACCTGAGGCATACAGAAATTAAATTAAAGGTCTTATGACTCTAAAAGTGCTTTGTGAAAACACACTGTTATGAAGGATGAATCACTTAACCTATTAGTGCTGTCCCCCAAATTTTCTTGCTAACACAGAGGAAGGATTGAACCTAGGGTTTTCTCATTCCTAGCTCTCTAAATTGTCGAATCGTGCCTCTATTTGGGCAGTGTTATTGAACCACGAACCTGTACTCACGGTCTTCATGGACCTCAGAAAGCAGATTTTTATTTTCTGAGGCTTCCCACTGGGAGGCTCAGAGGCCAAGTGGAGCCAGGATAAATGATCACTGACTATATTTCTATATTTTATCTGACTATGAATCTGCCTTGTGATAATTCGCATCTGCTTTTTTACAGTTCGATGTTTGAACTCAAATTGCCATTTACTTTTTAATGTTTATATCTTGTCTTCCTATAAAAATTGTTGGCTTTGAGAGTAAGTAGTACTATTGACTTCTTTGAGAAAGCCTAGTTCCTTGTATGGCATCATGTTTATTGCCTTTACTTAGAAATGGTTGCATTGCTTGGATTTGGTCAGAGAGGGCCTTTTAAAATTTTCCATCTCTTCCCCTTCTCTTTTCCTTTTCCCTTCCTTTCCATGTTACCTTTCTCCCAAATTCACTCAGTTTTTCATTGGTCATGAGGGTAGATCAACCTTGCCTCTAACTAACTCCCTTGCCCCAACCTTCAGAAGATGGTGGCTCCTAGTTCTCCAAGATACTCACCTTCCTTGGGTACTTGTATGGTGCTGTTAATTTTTTGACATGATTTTGCAGTTCCCGAGTCAGTTCCACTGGGTCTTGGTTGATAAAATTTGAGTTCAAAACTACAAAAGCTTTTACCACCTGTATGGGAAAATCCATAAATCTGTCTCACCAAGAAAATGAAAATGTTGATTTCTGCCCCTTAAATCCACTTTTGAAAAAATGTCTAAATACTCCCTGGCTCACATGGAAAGATCTATTCCATCCCTTTGCTTATCCCATCCTAGTCACTTGAATGTGATGAAGAGCACCAATATTCTTTTCTACTTGTTCGAACCTATATTTATGATATCAGTGGCTTCTTATGGTTAAGACTTGAAAGATGTTGGAGGACCTCCTTCCGCAGCCCTATATTTCTTTCTTTCTTTCTTTTTTTTTTTTTACAAATAGTACTTGAGAATTCTTTATTAGAATTGCTTCATCCTTGTTAAGATGTATATATCTCCAGGAGGGTAACACATTGAGTCATAAAATGAATCAAAATGCCTCAGGGTTGGATTAGCTCCAAATGAAATAATTAGCTGAAGGATAATATAGGTACCATTCAGAGAAGGTAAAACTTTTTGGATGTTGTTGGGCAACCAAAGTACAGCAGAACTCCCTTCCTACTTCTCAGTCTTCTTTGGATACATTTCTTTTCTCTTTTTCAGAATTCTTGTTCTCTTCACAATTATCTATCAAAGCCCTTCCTCTTATGATAAACTAATTCACACTGAAGTGTAAGTAATATATTGATATTCAGGTTTTGATCTCTTAACTCACCGCTGGTATTCCTTTAGAATGTGAGTTCTTAGAAAGAAAGGAATATGTTTTTAACTTTCTTTGCAATCTCAGTGCTTAGCACAGTGCCTGGCAAACAGGAATCTTTATTAAAAACTTGTTAACTGACTATATAAAACCCAATTCATGTAATCTCCTTCTTGAACCTTTCCATGATCCTTCCCAGTCAGTTATGAATTTTCTCTACTCAATTTCTCAGTCTTTTGTAGGTACCTTATTTATTTACTTTTGCATTGCTTTTATATTATAGTTATTTATACAGCAAATGTTTGTACAGCATATATTTCATACCTTCTTACTAAACTATAATCTTAATGAGAGCAGAGATTGCCTTATCTTAATTTTACTGTGTTAAACTGGACCACTGCAGAAAGTAGGATGAAATAATTATTAAGTAGATATTAAATAAATAAATTTGGAATTGAATTGAAAGTGCCAAGTATTTAATATGTTACCCTTCCATGGGTATGTGCTATTGAAAACTGGAAGCTAACAAGAGCAAATTTCAAACAAAGGAATGAATCTCACTAATGGCAGAATTTTAGATACTGACACACTCTACATATTTGGGACTGGGTGAGAGGTATTTGAGGTTAAGTTGGCATCTTGATGCATCATTCGACACAAGTGATAATTCATGTATTCTACCTTATGAGGGATATATTACCTCCCCCCTGATGGGGTCTGGACTGCTGACTGCAGCTGACTCAACAACAGCAGGATGCTCTGATAGAGCGCTTTCTACTTCAAAGGGTCCAATCCGGTAACTGGAAGAAAAAAATGGACCTTTTAACAGATACTGTCCCAATGTTCTACCCGCTGCCCACTATCATACTGAAAACCAGAGACCCAGAGGAAAAGAAAAGAAAAGCACCAACCAACATTTTTACCTTGAAGAATTGATCACATCATCTGTTCTTCCTTTGAACCAGAAGTAACCATCCTCATCCATATAGGCACAGTCCCCAGTGAGGTAAAAGTCGCCCCGTTTGCAAGAGGCTGTTTTCTCAGCATTGTTCTGATCATACATAATGAAAATTCAATAAAGGACATCCTTGGCATGACTCTAGAGTGATGGGCATACTTTGGGTTGAGCTGTTAATTAATATGGGCCAGAACAACATTTTCCAAGAAAGTTTGAGCAGGACAGTTGGCCCTCCATACCTTCCATCTTATAATAAGTAGTGTGTATTGGTTCCAAGGCAGAAGTAGAAGAGTGATAAAAATTAGGCAATGGGGGTTAAGTGACTTAAGTGACTTGCTCAGAGTCACATAGCTAGAAATTGTATCTGAGGCCACATTTGAACCCAGGATCTCCCATCTCTAGACCCAGCTCTCAATCCAGTGAGCCACCTTGCTGCCCCTGACCTGCTTGTTTTAATAATTAATAAAAGATAACCAAGACCAAGATAGAAGCTGCTGCTCTGTGAATAAATTTCCATAATCTGAGATTTTTAGTCGGGAAATATTTTCCTTTGAAACCTGAGTGTTGCAAAATAAAATGAGCATGAAGAGATCACTTTGTCTGGGTTTCTGTCTTTAGCGTGTATGGTTGTCTCTTGAAGGGAGGAACTTTGGTATAGTGTACCTCTTTAGGATGTCTTTGAGATCAGAAGATGACCTTAGGGTCAGAGAACCTAGCTTCCAATCTCACCTCTCTCTCCTACTATCTGTATGATCTTGGATGTGTCACATAACTTCACTGGCATTCAGTTTCTTAATTTGTAAAATGAGGAAGTTGGACTAGATGCTCCTAAGTGAAGTAGTGAGTCCTATAGTGAGGGGGCTAAATCCCTTCAAACTGTAAATTTAAGAACTCCCAAAAGAAGTCTGAGGTCAGACAGAACAATTTCAGCTCCTTTGAGTGCATATACATAATTATTAAAATTTTAATCATATTATCAGAATTTCTCAGTAAAAGGTCCAAATGTGAATAACTTTATGAAAAATCACTCAAAATCACTGATAGTAAAGAAAATGTAAATTAAAACAACTCTGGTTTCACTTCAAATGAGCAAATTTGGTGAAGAATAATAAAAGAAAAGAATAGTCAATGTTGGAAAAGTTATGAAAATTAGCATGCTATTGTGAATTGGTCCAATCATTCCAGAAAGAAATTTGGAATTATGCTAAGAAATGGTTAACATATCCCTCCCCTCAGAGTTATAGATCATACCCCAAAGAGGTCAAAGGAAAAAAGAAAAGTCTCATGTTCACTAAAATATTCATAGCAGCACTTTTGATAGTTCCAAAGAATTGGAAACAAAATATATGCCCACTGATTGGGAAACAGCTAAACAAATTATGGTATATGAATTAAATGTAGTACAAGTATCCCTTCCATATTGCAACTTTCCTCAATGTGGTTTTGCTATATCACAGATCAACATAAGAAATTAAATGGGAATTTTGGGGGAGTTCTGTGGGAATCACATAGACAAATAAAGGCCAACAGATGATACAAAGTTCAGAAACACAGAAATGCATACAATATATGTATAGTATTTTATAATATCAACATATTTTATCTTTTGATATCCAAAATATTTCTTTTTTAATGTTCTTTTTTAAAGTTAAAGTAAGTAAAAGGTTAACTTTTGCAAAAAGAACCCCAAAGCTAGCAGATGACACAAAGGCTAGAAATGTAGAGACACCTTAAAAAGTTTAGCAACTCATAATAAACATCCCATAAAAGAAAAAGAAAAAATTCAGACTTTTCTGCTACCAAGAGAGGGCCAAAAATTTTTATGTCAATTTTCCAGATCACAGAGATCCCTAAGCTCTGTGATATGGAAGGGATACCTCTATTATTATGCAATAAGAAATGGTAAATATAGAGAATACAGAGATGTATGGGAAGATTTATATGAACTGATGCAAAGGGAAGTAATGAGGACAAGAAAACACACTAAAAATGTTAAGAACAACATTGCTCTACAGATTAAAGAAGAAAATGTATCTCCTTCCCTTTGTAAAGGTGGGGAAACTACTGTGGGTATGAGTAATTTCATGTGCTGATATGCTGGTTTTGCTGAATTATACCCTTCTTGTTTTTCCCTTTGTTATGATGGGTGATTCTTGGGCAAGGAAATGGGAGGGATAGATTTAGAAAGGAAATTGATGCAAAACCAAAAAATGTGCATAGAATATTTTGATTGCTCCTAGTGCTACATATCTACAAAAATTTTTACTTACCAAGTAACCTGTGAAGAAACATATGGGTGGCTTTGGTTTGATCCTGATGCCAATGCTACCTTCTTTTCCTGGAGGAAGGATGTTGCCTTCATCATCTACAATCTAGAATGGAGAATGAGGCACAGAGGCACCTAGTGGGTTTGGGATAACCAAATGCCCTTGCAGACCCATCACAGGCACACTCAACAAACGATCTGCTTTTAACAACAGCAGTTACAAAAAAACAAATCATATCTCTATTGAGTTTGGTGATTTACAAAATGTTTTCCTTGCAATGATGCTGTGGGGTAAGAAAAAACAATAACAATATCAGAACTGGCAGGGATCTGTGAAACCATCTTTTTATTGGTATAGACTCTTTGTGACCCAATTTGAGGTTTTCTTGGCAAAGATACTGGAGTAGTTTGCTATTTTCTTCTCTAACTCATTTTATAGATAAGGAAAATGAGGTAAACAAGGTTAAGTGACTTGCCTAGATCACAAAGCTAATAGGTATCTGAGGCTAGACTTGAACTCAGGAAGATGTCTTTCTGACTGCCACCTAGGATAACTCAAACAAAAATTTCTCATACAAAATACCTAACAATTGGGCATTCAGTTTTTGCATAAAGAGTTCCAGTGATGGTCCAGTCTTTTCCCTAGGTAACCTCCATTTTTTATTTGGATAGCTATAATTCCTTAAAAACAAACTTAAAGTTGACTCTAAAACAACTCATGTTTTGTCCTCTGGGCCCAGTCAAAAATCTCTTCCATATTATACTCTTTAAAATATTTATAGACAGAAGTGATCTCTCCCCCTTAAGTCTTCTCTCTGTATATTAAACACCCCTTCAATAAATTCACATGACCATGATCATTAGCCCCTTCACCCTCTTGGCTGCTATAATGGTCTACAGTTTATTGATTTTCTTCCTTCAGAATAATATTTTAGATATGATCTGGCCAGGGCATATTTCAAGATTATCATTTCCCTATTTCTCAACATGTCTGTCTTTATATAGCCCAATATTTCAATACTTATTAAATCTACATTTTACACTGAGGCTCAGAGACATAAAGATATAGTCATGGAGTTAGTAAATGTGAGGGTTAGTATTTAGATATTTTTGATACTCAAGTCTGGGATGCTTTTTGTGCTGTGGTCTCAGACATGTTCATCTAATTCTTTCTCAAACTAACCTTTATTTCATTGGGTCAGGAGTTTCTTACCTGGACATCATAAGGTGGAAAAGCTTTCCCCATGGAACCTGACTTGATTTCCTTGCCTACTTGATTGCCACAGATCAAAGCCTGGAGAGAAATCAGAAGAGCATTTGCCAACATCCTGTGGTTCTATTATTGTTGGAGATTGTTGATAACACTGATATTTTTGGATATGTTTAACACTGATATTTTTTGATATGTTTAACACTTAAAGTAAAGTATATCTCTTCCTCTCCTCTTGAAGCATCCCACCTCACTTTTTAATGATACTAGATATAGAATATGGAAAGCAGTGAAGTTAATGATGATACCAGTTTCTAGTCTAGGCCTCTGAGTGAATAGTGGCATCACTGACAGAAACAGAATAGCTAAAGGGGTGACAGGTTTAGGGTTAGTGCTATATGGATATAAGTTATTATGAAGATAAAATATGTCTTACTGATGAAATTTTAGGGAGTAGTTAAGAGATGGAAGAAGTATTGGGGGGACAAGAGACCTTACTATAAGACCTGGACTGATTCAACCCATCAGTGCTCACGGAGGGTTAGGGAAAGTAATAGGATCCAGAAATGTTCATTCAAGATCTGAGAGGTCCAAGGAGGGCAATCCTCATTTGAGGTTCAAAGATTCAGCAGCGACTTACAGTTTCAGACTGGCCATAGCCTTCATACAACTCCACACCTGTCTGACTCCTCCATTTTTTTCTCACATCAGGATTAAGACTCTCTCCTCCTGCTACACAATGTCGCAGGCTCTTGAATTTGTACCTTTGTTGAGGAGGAAGAGAAGGTGGCTCTAGTTAGGGACTTAGCACAGGATGCCCACTTTCCAGTCATGGACACTGGGCTTCTGCCCATACCTCAAATGATGTAACCCCTTTAGACTCCATCTGCTGACCTTTAGGTGCTCTTAATTCTCAATTTTACAAGCTTAAGACTTTGGTGCCTAAGGAGTAGGTTAAGACAACTGCAATTTATAGAAAGAAATGGTTTTTATGAATAATACAAAATTAGCAGATATTGCTTTTTAAAATTTCGGGTTTTCTTTGGAACCAGTCACAGAGTTAGGAAGGAATTCCAAGGCCATTTAATTCATTGTGTTTCTGGTCAAGAAAGTCTTCTGCAGTTTACTAATTTGAGACTAGGACAAATCACTTATGGGACTTCAATTTCCTTACCTATAAAAAGAGAGCGTTGGACGAAATGTTCCCTAACTCCTTTCTAGCTTGATTTCTATGATCCTTTAACTGATATTTTACAAGTTTTCTGTCTATGATCTCTAACAAGTGGTTATCCAACTTCTCCTTGGTGGTATTTGGGGGGAAAGACCCTTCCACATTTTGAACAGCCCTAATGCATTGCAAGTGGTCTTTAAGTGAAAACAAATATGTAAAGATAAGATTTACACGTAAGATGAATGAAGGAAAGATGATTTGCTTCTCAGAAGACTTAGCCACAGGGATCCTTTAAATTATATACTCCCCTAGTGAATCTAAAAAAATAAGAAGTAATTAACACAATATTTTGCATGGATTCCCAAGGGAAGGCCACTTGTGTATAGTTTTATGTAGTGGGAATCAAAGTAACCATTTTAATTTCTCTTTCCCTCAGCATCCCATGAGCAAATTATTACTGGAAGAATAGAATTCTTCAAGTATTATCAAAGATTCATCAATGATGTTGTCCCTCAGAGCAGGAAATCCTTATAAGAGGTGATTCCAAAGAGCCAATTCAGAATTTACCAGATGTTTGGGGGAAATGGTGTTTAAGGAAAGGGAAGAGGCATCTTATGAAAGATTGAGAAGATTAGGAATATCATGAGACCCAAAAAGGCTCCATTCCTCACAGGTTAATTCCAGAAACCAAAGAGGAGGCCCACTCCTATATGACTACCTGGAGAAGCAATGATTTGTTTGAGAGGGCTCATCTTTAATATAACCAAATAACACTACCTTTGGCTAACACTTGACTAATGTTTTGTGCACTCACTGGCTGTGACTGAGTTGCGGATCTCTTTGGCCAAAACCATACAGATCATATGAATGTTAATCAAACTCCCAAATTTGCTCTCTTTAGCACCATCCTCAGCCTAAAGAAATACTTTCAGATCTTTGAGCCACTAAATTATGGACACAATGCAGGTCAGTCCTCTAAAGGAAATGATGGCCCTATCTTTATAGTGCCTTTAGTTATGTCTAATCCATCTTTTGTATGGGGGGATTATGTGTACAAGAAAATATGAAATGGAAAAGTACCTGGTCAGATCCTGCTGTACAATCATCTGGAACATGGTTGGAACACAACAAAAAACAGTAATTGGCATTTGGCAGAGTGTCTGAATAAGAAGGAAATATTGAAAGGTCATTAAACCTTGGGTCCAAAGGGAAAGTTGACTAAATTATCTATGTTGACTATGCCAGAGGCTAGATATAGATAAGGACCCCTTTTCTATATCTAGAATGTACCAACTCTTCTGTAAAAATGGATTCTAGGTTGCTAACCAAGGAACAATGTGGTAGGCTTTTTTTTTCATTTCTTATCCTTTAAAAATATTTTATTTTCCCAATTACATATAACAATTTTTAACGTAAGTTTTCTGAGGCTATAAGACAAAATTGTCTTCCTCCATTCCCTTCCCTCCAAAAGATGGTAAGTAATTTGATCAGGATTATGCATGTATTAATCATGCAACACATTTCTATACTGTACATTGTTATAAGATAATATATAAAACCAAAACCCCCAAATAAAAACACAAATATGCTAAAATGAAAATAGCATGCTTTGATCTGCATCTGACTGAAATAGTTCTTTCTCTGGAGGTGGATAGCATTCTTTGTAATCAGTCCTTCAAAATTGTCCTGGATCATTGTATTGCTGAGAGTAGTTAAGTCTTTCACAGTTGATGATGGTACAATATTGCAATTATTGTGTACAATGTTCTCCTGATTCTGCTTATTTCACTCTGTACCAGATCATGTAGGTGTTTCTAGCTTTTTTCTGAAATCATTCTTCTCATCATTTTTTAAAGCAAAATAATATACTATCATCATAATTTACAACAATTTATTCAGCCATTCCCCAACTGATGGATATCCCCTCAAGTTGCAATTCTTTGCCACCACAAAAAGGGCTTCTATAAATATTTTTGTACAACTAAGTCCTTTCTCCTTTTTTTATGATCTCTTTGTGATAGACCTAGTAGTGGTCTTGATCAAAATACTTGATCAAAGGGCATCCACAGTTTTATAGCCCTTTGAGCATAGTTCCAAATTGTCCTCCAGAATGGTTGGATCAATTTGCAACTCCTCCAACAATGCATTAGTGTTCCAATTTTACCACATCCCCTCCAACATTTATCAATTTCTTTACTGTCATATTGCCCAGTCTGATAGGTATGAGGTGGTACCTCAGAGTTGTTTTAATTTGCATTTCTCTAATCAAGAGTGATTTAGAATATTTTAAAATGATTATTGATAGCTTTGATTTCTTCATTTAGAAACTGCTTATTTATATCCTGTCTATTGGGGAATGGCTTGTATTCTTATAAATTTGACTTAATTCTCTTTATATTTTAGAAATGAGACCTTTTTCACAGAAATTTTTTGTAAAATTTTTTCCATTTCATTTCTCAGTTTACTTCTAATCTTGGCTACATTGGTTTTGTTTTGCCTTTTTAATTTAAAGTAGTCAAAATTATTCATTACTCTATTTCTTGTTTGGTCATAAATTCTTCCCTTCTCCATAGATCTGGCAGGTAAACCAGTTTATGTTCCCTTAATTTGCTTATGGTATTAATGTCTAAATTATATACCCATTTTGACTTTATCTTTATGTCTTTGCCTTTATGCCTAAATTATATACCCATTTTGACTTTATCTTGATACAGAGTGTGAGATATTTGTCTCTACCTAGTTTCTTCCATACTGTTTTCCAGTTTTCCCAGTAGTTTTTGTCAGTGAGTTCTTAGACCTAAAGCTGGGATTTTGGGGTTTTCTCATTCTATTTGAAGAGAGAGACTCAAAAAAGTAGAAATCATAAGAAAAGGAAGGAGAAGATGTAGTAGCCAAAGGACCTGAGAATCTATAGGCTAGGTACTTTAATCTTAGATAATTGAGAAATGTCAGTTGGGGTTCTGACTATTGCAGATAAATATTGATTTTTCTTTGCTGGAAACTCCTTTATTGGGGAGATCTAATAAGAGAACCCTTGTCTAGAACACATGATACCTGTGTTCTAGTTCTACTTGTCTCTAGTTTTCTGTGTAAACTTGGGATAGCTAACTAGGTGGTGCTGTGGCTAGAACACTAGATATAGAATCAGGAAGATTCATCTTCATGAGTTCAAATCTGGCCTCAAACACTTACTATTTATATGACTCTGGGCAAATCACTTAACCCTATCTGCCTCAATTCCTCACCTGTAAAATGAACTGGAGAAGGAAATGGAAACACCATTCCAGTATTTTGCCAAGAAAATCTCAAATGGGGTCACAGAGAGTAAAACATGACTAAAAACAACTGAACAATCTGTAAAGCCTTGGCAAGACATTTCCACCCTCTAAGTTTCACTTTTCTTATCTTCAAAATGATAGGGTTGGGCTAGAGGTACTTTCCAGTAAGTTTTAGACTCAGAGCCATTTTTATTTCCTAAATGACTTTCAGGTCTGATGTTGCTTGACATATTTTTGTTGTTGAGATATTTTTTAGTCATTTCATGACCCCATTTGAGGTTTTCTTGGCAAAGATACTAAAGTGGTTTACCATTTCTTTCTTCAGCTCACTTTTCGGTAATTTTACAGCTAATTTCAACATACTTTTCAATTGAGGAAACCAAGTCACACAGATCATCTGAACATCAACTGAGATAATAAAGGTCAAATGCCTTGTAAAAATGAAACATTCTAATACTGTGTGACCCATTATGAATATTCCATTATTGAAGTCTTACTCTGATGCCTCACTATAATGTTGGGGTGACTCTTCATTCTCAAAAATTCCAACAAAGAACAAACTCCAGAAGGTCCTAGTCAGTTGTAAAGGCTTAAAAAGTAGATCAAAGATTTATGAATGAGCATGTGAATGAAGCATTAAGTGCTTATTATGGAATAAGCCCAGGACATACAAAGAGAAAAGTGAGGGAGTCCTTGTTTTCAAGCATCTTGTTTTCTAATGGGGGAAACAATGCATATGGATGATTTCAGCTGCAAGTCTGATGTAAAGGTCTCATGGTAGGTAGACAGATGTGTTTGCTGGAGAAAGTCCAGTCTAGTTTAGTAAAATAGCACCTGATGGTTTATTACTGGCTGATGAAATTGTTTTTCATCAGCATCTCACTTAGCCATCTATCAAGGTGTGGAAGGGATAGACTTGCATTAGTGGGAGCTGATCTTACACTGACAAAATCAAGAATTGTTGAAACACTAAATTACCATCATATTACAAAAGAACTTAAAATATTAAGGATCATGAGAATTCATATTTAAGTAGCCTTTAAAAATAAATCCTTACCTTCTGTCTTAGAATCAACACAGTATTGATTCTAAGACATAAGAGTGATAAAGGCTAGGTAATGGGGGTTAAGTGACTTGCTTGGGGTCACACAGCTAGGAAGTGTCTTAGGCTAGATTTGAACACAGGACCTCCTGTCTCTAGGCCTGGGTTTTAATCCACTCGGCTACCCAGTTTCCCCTGACTTAGTTTTATGTTTGTAAATTGATCAGGCAACTAGGTGGTGCAGTGGATAAAGTGCTGGGTCTGGAATCAGGAAGACCTGGGTTCAAATAAGACCTCAAATACTTACTATGTGACCTTGTGTAAGTCACTTATTCTTGTTTGCCTCAATTTTCTCATCTGTAAAATGACTTGCAAAAGGAAATGGCAAACCACTCTAGTTTCTTTGCCAAGAAAACCCTATTTGGGATCGTGAAGAGTCAGACACAACTAAACAACAATAACAAGTGATCTACATGTTTTCTCAGTTGAGCCTCACAATAATTCTGGATATTACTATTGCCATCTTTTAGATGAGCAAGCAACTTAGGCAGAATTCAAACTCAGATCTTCCTATCTTCATAGATGTTCAGTGTCCTATCCACTTTTCTATGGTGCTTAGGGACTCAGTTTACATTTACTTATGCTTTTTTTCTCCAGGGCTCTTATAACTCAATAAATCTAGTTTTTTTTTTACTCCTTTTTCAGATCCAATTTTAGCACATACAACAAATTAAGTAACTTTTGTCCTTACATTCAAGATAAGGCTGGTGTCAGTTTTTGGCAACTCGTGGACAAAGACACAGGCTCCTGTTAACCAAGTAGAGTATAAGCTCCAGGCAGCTTTGACCCAGCCTGTATCAGATGTGTTCCAAAAGATGTCAGAATACGTTAAGCCCATAAACTTCCTGATAACACAGAAGAGAGTTTTTGCTTTACAAAACAACACAGCCATAGAGACCTTCATTTACAAACTGAGTAGCCCCAACACCCCTGTCTCATTTTCCTTAATTGTAAATGGGGATAATAATAGCACTTACCTTCCAGGATTGTGAGCATCAAATGAAGAAATATTTGTAAAGCACTTAGCACAATGCCTGGTACATAGTAGGCACTTAATAATTGATTCTTTCTTTCTTTCTATCTACCAAAGGATAATTCAGAGACCAAAGAAGAGCTGGGAGCACAATCAGTGTTCAGTAAATGCTTGTGGAGTGACCCCACAAATGAATAGTTCTTGGGGTGCCAGAAAAGTCCTTTCATCAGAGAGTTAGAATCATGACCCAGCAGACCTCAAATATGTTATGCTTAGTGCCACTTGAGGGGTAAAATGATTTCCATTTTATTTAAAAGTTGATGGGCTCTGAAGTAACAGCATGTTTGAGTTGGGAAAGGGCTTCAAATATTGATTTGAGTCTCCCTCTCCCCTCTCCAAGAGGGGGAAAAACAGAGGCCTATACAAGAGGAATAGCTTTGGCCCAAATCATCGTGTAATTAAACAATGATTGTATATTTGGCAAGAATGCAGAATAAAAATTGGCTAACTGCATATAAACTTCTCTAAAGTGTTGCTTAAATGGTGTATGCAGTGATGGGCAAACTACAGCCCCATGGGCCAGATGTGGCCCCCTGAAATGTTCTATCTGGCGGGGCTACATTCCTAATCTGAATACAATGAGTAGGACACAATACAATGAAACTTCTAAAGAGTTGCCTTAGAAAAAGACTGACAGATGAGCATTTTCTTTCCTTTGGCCCCCTCTTTAAAATGTTTGCCCATCACTGGGTATGGCATTGAATTAGGTTCAAATCTTGCCTCAGACACTTCATACCTGCATGAAGCTGGATGAGTCATTTAACCCCTTTAAGATGTCAGTTTCCTCATTTGTAAAATGAAGAAGTCAGACAAAGTTCCCTTAGGTCCTTTCCAGTTGAAATCTATGATCCTATGATTCTATGGTAACATTGATTTTTGGAAAGCTGGATTTAATAGCTTCAATACCTTTGTAGCTGCCAAAATATTGCTCCCCACTTCCCCCAAGAATAGACTCAGTCTAAAGATTAGAGGTCACAGGAGTATCTCCCAATTACGCCAATAAAAGTATTACACAAGTTTGGCACTATGATAAAAGCACACTGTTGGGCATATAAAGTATTGGCTGATGTATAACCTGAAACTCTAGTGCATTCCAATACTCTAAAAAGACCCAGCTATTTGGGATTTAGTAAACACTCCAATAATGATAATGACCACGAGTTTGAAAGTTTGAAGCCTTCCTGGTGAGAGATGAAGGGACAGAAGAAAAAAGAGTAGGCTGGGAGGCAGAGCATCACTTGGAATAGAAGTGAGGACATCTTCAGTGGCATGGTGCAGTGATAATATCATTCCCAGCCATAATGGATGGATTAGCAATAGTTAGGGATAAGGATTGCAAGAAATTGCCTGCTATAAGGCAGGTAGGAGGTACAGTGGATAGAATGCTGTACTTGGAATCAGAAGATTGGAGTTCAAAT